>NC_057810.1:1146301-1392281 GCF_018294505.1 Triticum aestivum
AAGATCCACCGTGTGCCTCACAGCCTTGATGTCATGCATATCACGAAGAACGTGTGCGAGAGTCTGCTTGGTACCCTGCTCAACATGCCAGAGAGGACCAAAGATGGGCCGAAAGCAAGGGCAGACTTGAAATCAATGGGCATCAGGCAGGAGCTTCACGCTATATATGATGATGATGATGATGATGATGATGATGATGATGATGATGGTGAGGCGAAGCAGGACACAGAAAGTCGTCGCAGAGGCAAAAAGGCCAAGAAGACCGGAAATGACTACCCTCTCGCGTGCTTCACTCTAAGTCAGGAGGAGATCGAGCAGTTTTTCACCTGCCTCCTAGGACTAAAACTTCCTTACGGTTACGCGGGGAAGATAAGCAGATACCTAGACCCAGCAAAGCAGAAGTTCAGCGGGATGAAGTCTCACGACTGTCACGTGCTGATGACGCAGATACTTCCAGTTGCAATCCGTGGGATCATGGACGCGCACGTCCGTGAAACGCTATTTGGCCTATGCAACTTCTTCGACGTCATCTCTCGGAAGTCGATTGGCGTGAGGCAACTCAGAAGGCTACAGGAAGAGATCGTGGTGATACTATGCGAGCTTGAGATGTACTTCCCGCCCGCATTCTTCGACGTTATGGTGCATCTGCTGGTCCATATAGTGGAGGATATCATCCAACTCAGGCCGACGTTCCTGCACAGCATGATGCCGTTCGAAAGGATGAATGGTGTCATCAAAGGATACGTTCGCAACATGTCACGTCCAGAAGGAAGCATAGCCAGGGGCTTTCTGACCGAAGAGTGCATCTCCTACTGCACGAATTATCTAGGCATCGAGAACCCCGTTGGTCAGCCCGTCAACAATGAGTTCAAGATCAATTGCTTGAGCACCGCAAGCTCCCAATCAAGTGAGTGGGGGAAACAAATGCGGGAGCTGAACATAGGGGAACACACACTCGGTCCCGGCGGTTACAGAGTGGCGGAGCCTATATGGGACAAGGAGGAGGCGGACCGTGCCGAGCAAGGCCTACTGCCCCTCTTCGAGAAATAGAGCAGTAACAAGCAGACCAGGAACTTTGTCAGGGCCCGGTACAAGAAGGACCCAAAAACAAAGGAGCTTACCACGGATCCGAAGACCAGGCAGCTTGAGCTTGTTCTGGTAAGGAATACACCCCCGCGTAATTAGCTCCATATGGTTGCATTCTAATTAATGAAGCCAAATTTCTAAATGGTTCACATTCCTTCCGCAGGCGACTGAAAGCAGTAGCGCGGGGTCGACTAAGAGCAACCCTTGGGACACCACTCTAAATAGGGCGTTGAATGTAATGAAGAACAAGGATAAGCTCAGTAAGCCGACGTCAGCTGGTCGTGTGGCCGGCAAAGGCTTGTCGACAAAATGGGGGTCATACTATACCGCTGGTGTGCGGAAGGAGAAAAAGACCAGCTCGGAAAGCCAGACGCGAGAGGTTCAAGAACTCAAGGCACAGGTGGCGCCGATTCCGGAGATTGTCCAAGAGCAAGTGGAACAACGACTCGGAGCGACGATCACCGCCATTGTGCCTACCTTGATCTCGGGGTTGAGTGCGTGGATTGCGGGCGACCAACAGGGGCCGCCCCCGATTCCTAGCTTCACGGCCAGCAGCTCGCATAATGCGATGGTGGGGCCATTGGTGCCTCCGGCGGAGGCGGCATTGGTGTCTCCGACGCCGGCACGGGAGCTTAATGCACCCGGGTGTACGCCGGGCGGCACCTCTTCAGCAAGCGGCCCCTCTGTCAACTGCACGCCTGCCGTTGGCGGTGCGTCGACATTAGTCGAGCTCGACGCCATCATCACGGTAACTAATTAAGCCTCTCTCGGCCGAGGACTTCATCTCCTTGCCTTTGACTGGGCATCCCTGACGCCCTACATGTTTTTGCAGGGCGCCGCCGATGTTCCGTGCACTCTCCTCCACTTCATGAACAACGAGTTGGTCGATGTCGCCAAGGGCAAAATCGTTCAACCGGGCAACCCCTTGTTCCACAGTACCCAGATGCCACCCAACTTGTTTAGGGTTCAACTGGTTCGGGTGCTGCCAGGCTGTGACGACTTGTTACCTCCGATTCGACCCGTCGGGGCCGACGATGAAGACGTGATGACCCTCAGCGCCTGCCTGAGCTGGCCCCTGCTTTGGCCGAAGAGCCAGATTCGTTTGGGGGCGGGGGACACCACCCCAAAGACAACACCGCCAGTCGTGCCGGCGCTAAGTCAGCCCCATGGCAAGACCGCCGTAACGGTGCCGGACATCCCTATGCCACTGGATCCAAACATGCATATGGCACAGGATCAGAATGACGACGACGACGATGATGATACATTTGGCAACGTCGATCAGTACTTTGCCGATCATGGGTACGATGGCGACTTCATGGGGCCTCCTTCTCAAGAACCAAACCCAACAAAAGACGTGTGCGATCTAGCTGGTACCGCGGAGAAGCCAAGTTGCAACAGGCGCCATCTGGCGTTCAGCTCTCAGGAGACGCCTCCAGCTGCCGACTTCACCGAGCCTCAGATAGGCGAGGTGCGAAATATTATCAGCCCCAACACACTCAAGAAGGCGGTCTGTGAGCAGAACTCGGTCCCATTACAGGAGAAGAAGAAGGCACGCAAAAGAAAGACTAAGAAGGGTGCGAGCCAGCCGGCACCGAGTATGATCCGTGCTCAGGACGGGCCACCTTCACCGCAGGATATCTCGAGGAGGGTGCATGTGGCGGGTATGGCGATGCTACCGAAAAATATGCTCAATGCTGCAACCGGTGCTATGTGGAGTCTGCATGACAGTGTTCTTGCTTTGGAGAAGCGGCGTCTCAGAGAGAAGGATGTGGCATACCCGGTTTTCGCGGCCAAGGTGCCAGAGGGCAAGGGCTTTGTGGAAAACTCCATCGGGCGTACGATCGTCCTGCGTTTTGATGACATCCATGCTATGTTGAACCTTCATCCGTTGCACTACACCTTCGTTCGGCTATTTTCGCTGAGTATGGAGATGCCGATCATTCGCGACAAGACCCCGGACATCGTGATGGTCGACCCCTTATACATGCGTGCCAAGATCTTGGGCAGCGCTGGGGACCGGCAAGTCGCGAGTTCTTACCTCGAAGGCGTCATTCTGGCAAACCAAGATAAGGATAACTTCCTCGTGCCTTACTTTCCCGAGTAAGTCCTCCCCTCAACCGGCCCGTAACATATGAATTCTTACATTTCGATCGTTTTTCTTTTAACATTCCGTGTTTTCTGCAGTGACACACGTTGCACGCTCATCCTCCTAAGCCCCAAATATTCCGTGGCCACGTATTTCGACCCGGACCGTCAGTCGAACGTAGACTACACAAATGTCAACAAGGTTGTTGATGATGTTCTCCCCGGCTACGCCAAATCTGGAGGCACCTTCACCAGGCCTATTTGTAAGTACGGCAAGCACGTGTTCTCCCACAATACGACGTTCTGCTGCGTCAAGCAGCCGCCTGGCGGTCAGAAGGGTGCCTACTACGCCATCCATCACATGCGGGCGATTGTACGGGACCATCATCAACTTCTTCTACCGAGTAAACTCAAAGATTGGGCAAAGAGCGTGTCGGCAATCCAGGACGCGGACCTCCGACAAGAATTCTTTCGCATCCAGTCGGAGTTTGCAGAAATCATACATCAAGATGTCCTTCGTACCTTGGGGCAGTTCTACCTCAACAATCAACCGTCCAACAGTGACATCGACACAATGCTACAAATGCAGGCTGACAACGACCGTTATTTCATGACTCCCACGATAGACGGCGGCTTCATCCACGCTCCGGTCCCTTGAGTCGAGTCGAAAGCAGTGATGCTGTGTCTAGTTCTGAAACATCGATTGGCTCATGTTGTAATTAAACTTTAATGAACTTGTAGTATGTCTCTTTGGTTTCGAGAGTCGTTCAACTTAGATGTAATCGATGCTATTAATGTCTTGCTTTTCTCTTCCGATCGTTCTGTTGCATACTTATATATTGCTTATGTATTGTCTGTGAATTGGTACTAACGTTTCGTTTGGCTAGTGCATAGCGATGCCGACGTATGTCGTGTACAAGGGTAAGGTTCCCGGAGTCTACGATGACTGGGAGGAGTGTCGGAGACAGGTTCACCGATTCAGCGGTAACAGTTACAAAGGGTACACCACTAGGGCCGAGGCCGAATCTAGATACGCCCGCTATCTAGCGGGAGAGGGGAGGGAGCGTTGGAGGAACTGGATGAAGATGAGTTTCATCGTGATGATGCTCATCGTGATGACCGCAGCTCTCTTCTATGTGATGGTAGTTTAGATGATCGATATCGACTTGTAATGTGAAGACAAACTCGCTACTCGCGGTCTCGAGACTTGTAATATAATGTTCTATCTTTGTTCGGTCTTTTCAATTCGGAGACTAATATGATGAATTTTATTCGGAGACTAATATGATGAATTGTATTCAAAGACTAATCTTCTATTGTATTCGATGAATCTGTTGTTGATGTGTGCTGTCTATATTTTGTCAAATTATACATTTTGTAACCTGTGCAAAAAACAGAAAATAAAAAATAAAAAAAACCTAATATTCATACTAATGGCGCACCACATGACAGTGCGCCATTAGTATGACAGTGCATACTAATGGCGCATCACTGTGCAGTGCGCCATTAGTATGCCGCGGTTACTAATGGCGCATCCGGTGGTGGTGCGCCATTAGTATGCCAAAGCACCTGGGTATACATGGCCCCTGGGAGGCATACTAATGGCGCACCCTGGCCTATACTAATGGCGCACCCGCGGTGCGCCATTAGTATACCAGATACTAATGGCGCACCAGGTGGTGCGCCATTAGTAAAAATTACTAATGGCGTGCTATTAATGGCGCACCACAGATGCGCCATTAATGGCCATATTAGGTGCGCCATTAGTAGGGGTTTTTCTAGTAGTGAGTGATATGAGGTGTTACATTCTAGATCGATGTGGCATTGAGTCGGGGTCCTGACAGCTTTGGTATCAGAGCTTGACTGCCTGTAGGATTACCAAGCCAAACTGGTCGAAGTTGTGTCTAGAAATTCTTTAGTTATATAAGGGAATTGATTGTGGGATGGAACGTAAGGCTCTTTTTTTACTCCTTATACCTTATGCCGTTTGATCTGAGTCACCTTATCTTTCCTACGGGGTTAAGGAACTAGGCTTTCTCTTCTTTCTATCAGGATCACGTGTTACTAACCCGTAGACTTATAGGATTGTTGGTTTCAAGCCTCAGTTAAGTTCCTACTACTTCCGTATGATAATTGTTGATCTCGAAACCTTGTTATTGTGCTTCTGAGTGGCGATGCCACCATTTCTGTAGCATGTCTCCAATCTTTTTGAGCAATTACAGCCGTTATGCTTTCCGAGTCATCCCAGGTTTCTATAATATTCCGATGCATTTGAAAATCCCTTCCTCCTGTATTGATGTCTCTTTGGGCCAGTTTGACCACACTAATCAGTGAGTTGAGGTACTTTACTGCCTCGACATATATGTTGGAATTCTTATTATGACCCTAGGTGTCTTAGGGGATCATCTAGTAATTTAGCCATGTTTTGTGTTCCCCGTGTGATGAATCTGGCCATCATTCTCGAAAGCATCCCGTGATGTTATTAGTTAGTAGGTATTCCATTCCGGGGTTCTTGAAGCCGAGATTCACCCTTCTTACCTCATGTTGATAGTGTTTGCTAGTTCCTTTAGGATATTAGTAACCTTTGCGATAGTCCTCGAGGTCCGTGGTATTTCCTCCTTTCAAATACTATGAACCACTTATGGCAGAAGTTTGTTGGATCAAAGGATCACAACGGGAGTGCTCTCGATGAGTTCTCCATGCTATATTGTGACTCTGCCAGTTCTACCTTTCTGCATGGGTTATCTGGAAGAAATGTTGAGCTTGTTCGACATACCAACCTATGCGTCCACAACTCAGAAAATCGTATGTTCTTTTGAGTTGTCCCTCTTTAGTTGTATCCTGACCTCCGTCTATCAAGTGATAGTCAGGACTAGTTGTGCAATAATGTTATCGATGCCTATTATCCTTGTGGTTTGTCAAGCCATTCTATTCTGGAATGACTAGGAGAAACAAACTCCAGAACCTGATCCATATCCAGGATTGGGTCAAAGAAGTTGTGCTCCGCAGATCAAATTGCTAATCCAGCTTTTGTTCTGCTCTACCTTGGAGTATTACCATCTTTTATACCAGGATTGTTATAGGAATTGCACACCATCCTATGAACTCTTGGTACAGTGATACTTCTTGCCATCATTGTTCATTCCTCGGTTCCTGTGTTATTGCAACCGGAATGCCGACAAATGAATCATGGTGTGTGAAATCAATACTTCTAGCAACTCTGTTGCTTGGTAGTTAAATGGACGATAACCTCATTCTTAGCGTGTTGACTATTGAATCGTCACCCTAAGACTGATTGTGCTACCTAGTCCCTATTTCTGGTGCATTCCTCGACCAATGAGTTAGGATTGTGTCAATCCCTTGCTTCTTTGATCATATCATCTTGCCCTGAAAAGCAAGATTGTTCTCGAGCTTAGTAGCTTATCGATGGTTCGTGATTTTCCGATTATCCTCTCGGAAGTATTACCAGGTTGTCACTTGACCACTATGTTGAGTTCGTGATCAAGTTGGTTTATTCCTGTAAACCACCCCTTCTCCAAGAATCCGTGTTGGATACCCCTGAGCTAGTTGGTTAAGCCAGACAACAACTTGGAGAGTTGGAGGATAAAAGCTTGCCTAGCTTAGTTCATTTTAAGGGATATCTTTTTGTGTGTGTTAAAGAAAGATGATATCTTCATCAATTGATCCTTGAGACCAGTTGTTGGAGCTATTGTCTTGCCAAAACTTTGATTTGAGTGTGGGCTATTCTCAAATCAAATCAGAACCAACGATGTTCGTAATGTTGCCTTACTCATGGATTTTCCTCGAGCATACACCATTATATCTTTTGGGTCTGACCAATACTATCACCTTGTTCACATAGTTATGGATTTCCATCTCCATGGGAATCTGGATGAATTGTTGTTGAGCCCATCGACAACATCCTTGTCTTCTCCATAATTTTGTTAAACATTAAGCTAGTGTTGGAAACTTTTGAAAGCATTTGTTCATGCTAGCTCATGAAGCATATGTTCGGATGTAAGAAGTGACTTCCTCTAGTTCATGTGCATTTGATGCAAGTTGCCGCCGTGGATTCGAGAAAGTCAATGTTGCTTCCTCTGGAATCATCCCAAGTCAGTCATGCATGTGCGAAGTATGCTATGGTTTGACAGGATCGCTACCTCCTTTCCAGACGTATTCCCTAGTACACCAAGCCACTGATTGATTTGTTCAAGGAGAAGAAGTTTCTTCTTAAGAGCAAGACTTATGCAAGGACTTCGATATCCTCGATAATGGTTCCCCACCGGAACTCGGTAGTGTTTTATTGCAAGACTACCATGGGATCATGTTTGTCTGGGACAGCGTGCTCACATGTTTGTAGCAGAACCAGCTCATGTCTTGTAGTTTACTACCGTATCTCATTCCCCGAGAATCTCACAACGCCGTCTCGTCGATTTGTGTTGTAAACTTTCATTTTTCTTTCTAGACTTGAAGAGTCTGGAATATTCTGACACCAACCAGATTTGAATCTCAGGCAGATGTGATGGTTGGAACATTCCCCAAGAACTATAATATTGGTCTCGCGATAACCGGTAAAGTGGATGTCGTGGCCAACACACCTAGCCGGAAGACCTCCTGTTGTAGTATCTTGATTTGAGGAAGTTGGCCACCTCCCCATAAGGATTTCGTAGGGTTTTACTCCAATAAGTTACTCCTTATGGATTCTTGAGCTTCCGAAGTCCGACCTTTTACTTGATGTTATAGTTATCAAACCATATCTATGAATGGGATACACTAGCATATCAAGGAGAACATTAGAAGCGGAGTGCTAAATGTCTCTCGGTCGACCATCCAGATTTTGGTTCCTTGGCCTCGCTAAGATGAAATCTGAGTAGGTGTTATCTTCCTTTGCATCTGCATCGTCCATCAGTATTCATCGTGGTAGTACGTTGTGTTGCCAAGATCCTTGACACGGATGTTGGTAAAACCTTGATGAATATGGAAATGCTCAAGTTTTTGAGAGCACGCACAAGGGCTACGTGTTATCATCGGCACTAACTGGGATTCCTCTCAGTTTCCCCGGTTATGCTATAACTTTTCAAACAGTGGACTTACTCTCTATTGTTGAGCTACTCCCCAGTTACTAAAAACACCCCTTGTGTTGTTTTCAACAAGGTAATCCACATCATCCATTCTAGTCCGAGTATGTCATTCTACCGAACTCCTCCAAATGATCGATTGTGATTTGCCTTAAGCTGGTATAAAGAGTTTCAATGATCTCTGAATCAAAGGTAATTCTTTTTGCCACTTAAGGGGATATATCTACGAATCACCCTCCTCCAGGATGTCTTGCTGAGGTATCATGGCAACTCAACTCCTCGCTACGTTGACAACCATTCACCACCCTCGTAAGTGTGGAATTGTTGTCTACCTAGTGAACCTTCGTCATCTGTTCCACTACATCCCTCTAGATGTGTGCTTCGTGTCTCAGCTCAAGAGATGTTGCTATGTTTCCTTTCGTGAGTTGATCCCGAGTTGTTCGATCTTTGAGAAGATCGATTCCGTAGAGTTTCCTTCTGTCATCGTCATGTTGGATGGAGATTTCGAAGGCAAGACATCAAGTTCAATTTGAGTCGGACAACCAACAACCTCGAGAAGGCAGTTGGATCATGAAGTTTGTGTTACTTAGTGTCCCCTTTGTCTTCTTACCTCGCGTCTTGAATCTCGAGACGAGATTCTTGTTTAGTGGGGGTGAGTTGTCAAATCCCTAGTTCTGGCCTGACCTATGCCAACTTCCATGTGAGCATCATGTTTAAATTCAAATGAAACTTGAATTGGGGATTGTTGATACCTCAGAAATCTAACTAAAAGAAGGGCAAGCAAACTTTTAAATTGCATTCTGTGAATCCAAAATGCCCTAAAAATAGTTTTGTGAATTTTGGCAAGAGTTATATATCAAACCAAAATTTTGGAACATTTTTAAGGAATTATTTTGGTCTCTGAATTTAAATCAATAATCTATTTGAATTTGGGGATATATTCATAATATATAATGAATATATTTTCAAATGCTTTGAAATGTTTTATGTACCTTTGGAATAGTCCAGAGAGGTAGCATAAAATATTTCAGAATGTTTTTGGCACTGTTTGAAATTATTTTGAATTTGAAAACAGTGGCAAAATAAAAAAAAAGGGTAACAGAACAAAAAAAATTAAAAAGAATAGTACTTACCTGGTCCACTTACCTAGTGGCCCAACAGGACCGGCCCGGCGTGGCCGAGCCCACCTCTTCCTGTCGTCTTCCTCCCCTCGCCCCGAAGCAGCTCGGCGGCGAGCGCTGGCGACACCGTGGCCTCCTCCCTGCCTGCCTCACGCCCTCGAGGCCCTTCCAGCGCCACGCGCCGCCCCAGGCCTCTCACTCTCTCCCCGAGCTCCTCTCCTCCTCTGGCTCTCTCGCACGCAGCCACCGAACACACCCACTGTCGCCGACGAGCACCACCGCTGCCACCGTCCACCCCGTGCCTCTCCGATGAGTCCAGAGAACCGCCATCGCCTTCTGCGTCTTCTACACCAACCCATTCGACCGCGGGAGCCCTGTAGCATCTTCCCGGAGCTCGTCCCCAACCTAAGGCCGCCGGCGAACTTTCGGGGATTCGCGAGCTCCAGCCCCTCCTCGGCCTCGCCGTTGCCTCTACCGGATCCGCTGTGAGCTCCTCTTCCATTCCCCCTCCTCCCCGCGCTCGTTCCCGCACTCTAGCCGCCCTTTTCACCGGGGCCGTGAGCTCCTCGCCGCCGGCAATGACGCAGACGAGGCCAGAGCCACCGTAGCTAACTCCCGAGCACGGCAACTTGCTCCACACCTCACCAGGAGCCTAACACACACACCAGCTCCCCCTCCCGTGCCCCCTAGCGCCAACCCCGACCTCGCCCGTACTCCAGCCGCCGCCACGAGCTTGACTCCGGCGAGCTCACTCCACTGCAGCCTCTCTCGCTTGCTCCAATGGATGCGCGAGAGTGCCAGCTCTCTGTAGGTGGTCTCGGCCGCTAATTTGGTCGCGGGAGGACAAAATCCGAGCCCCTCCACCGTCTCGGCCTCGCCGGCGACTCAACGGCGGCGGGATTGACCCCGCTGACCGAGTTGACCCGGGTGGGCCCAGTTTGACCCCCCTGGTCTATGACAGATGGGACCCACCTGCTAATTAAATTATGATTAGGACTAACTAAAAATTAGTTAGACTAATGACACTGACCAGTGGACCCCACTGGTCAGGTTTGACCTGGACCCGCCTAGTTGACCTGCTGACATCAGCATGACCTAGTACTGACGCAATAAATCATTTTCTGGTTTTAAAATAATTCAGGAAATCCAGAAAATTGCCTAAACTTCTAAAAATCATATAAAATCAACCGTAACTCCAAATGAAACAAATTATATATGAAAAATGATCAGAAAAATCCAATCTATCCATTTGTGCCATTTCCATGCATGTTAGAACAACTTATAGCTGCTGTTTAGCACAAGTCACATAATTGGCATTTAAATAAGCACATATGGAGTTTGAATTTGAACCTAGGGTTCAAACCAACTTCATTTAACCTGCTGCTAGTTGCATTAGATCAAACCACATCATATTGCCATGTCATGATCATGCATCATATTGTGCATCACATTGATTGTGTTTTTCCTCAGTTGCCGGTATTTGTCCCCTCTCGATAGACGTGGTTCCAACGACGAGTTCGATGACACCGATGAAGAACTATATTATCTTCAGAAGTGCCAGGCAAGCAAAACCCCCTTGTTCATTCCGAGAAAATCCCACTCTCTCGCTCCTGCTCTCTTTTACTGCATTAGGACAACAACGACATATTTGTTACTTGCTGCGGTAGCTGAACCCCTTTATCCTCTGCATGACCTGTCATTGCCACAGTAAATAGATGAAACCCACTAGCATGAGTAGGAGTTGTTTGAGCCCTGTTGTGCCTACTCATTCATGCTTGTTTGTCCTGCCTGTTATTGCTTATAGTTGTGTCTGGTCTGATTCATCCGGGATGAATCAGAGGTGTGTGAACATGTCCTACGGTGTGTGAGCTAAGCGTGTGAACACGATTTGGTAAAGGTAGCGGTGAGAGGCCATGTAGGAGTACATGGTGGGTTGTCTCATTGCAGCCGTCCTCAGGAACTGAGTTCTGTGTTTGTGATCCATGACTCAGCTACTACCACGCATTGGGCCCGAAACCAATGGACCCTCTCGGCTTCTTGATCACTCTTGTCCTCTGTCCAGGAGTTGCAAGTAGTTTCTGGTGTTTGTAGTATGCTGGAGGCCATGGGCAGCGCTAACGGAGGGGTGGGCTGTGATGCGGTAGGCACGTGGCCGGGTATACCGGGCGCCCGATTGGTGTCTCGGAACCCTCTTCACATGGTTTGGGGCTGTGAGCGAAACCCTGGCCGGATATCCTCATGGATGGAACCCGAATAGGCGATAAACCTGGACTAGAGACTTGAGTGTTTAGGTAGGCCGTGGCCGACACCCACGTTGGGCTTCCGCTTGAAGGTTGCCGAGTACATGTCGTGTAAATGACGGTAAGTGGTGAGAGCGTGTGTGAAGAAGTACACCCCTGCAGGGTTAACATGATCTATTCGAATAGCCGTGTCCGCGGAAAAGGACTTCTGGGTTGCCTGTACAGTTCATAGACAAGTGAAAGTGGATACTTTAAAATGCGCAAGATAAGCGTGAGTGCTATGGATGGCGTTCTCGTAGGGAGACGGGAGCGGATGCATAGTGGTGTATTGATATGGTGAATATGTGGACTCGTGTGCGCCACCTCAAAAGAGTTACTTGCAGTAGTAGTTCAGGATAGCCACCGAGTCAAAGCTGGCTTGCTGCAGTTAAACCCCACCCTCCCCTTTGTTGATAATGATGCATATGTAGTTAGTTCTGATGTAAGTCTTGCTGGGTACATTTGTACTCACGTTTGCCTATTTTATGTTTTTGCAGAGAGACTTCAGTCTCACTAGTAGTTCCGCGTGGACTTCGACGTTTAGCTTGTTACCTCAGCTACAATCTTGTGCCCTCGGCAGGATCTGGCAGACAGTCAGGCTTCTCAGCCTTTTTCATTTATAGATGTCTGTACTCAGACATGATAGCTTCCGCTTGTGTTTTGACTTGTATGCTCTGAATGTTGGGTCATGAGACCTATGTTTGTAATATCTCGCTCCCCGGAGCCTATTGAATAAAATACTTGAGTCGTAGAGTCATGTTGTGATGCCATGTTGTATTTGCACATATCGAGCATATTGTGTGTATGATATTGAAATGCTTGGTATGTGTGGGATCTGACTATCTAGTTGTTTATCCTTAGCAGCGCCTCTTACCGGGAAATGTCTCCTAGTGTTTCCGCCGAGCCATGGTAGCTTGCTACTGCTCCGGAACACTTAGGCTGGCTGGCATGTGTCCTTCTTCGTTCCTGTGTTTGTCCCTTCGGGGAAATGTCACGCGATGAATACCGGAGTCCTGTTAGTCCGCTACAGCCCGGTTCACCGGAGTCCTGCTAGCCCAGTGCTACAGCCTGGATTCACGCGCTGATGACCGACACGTTCGATGCTGGGTCATGGATGCCTGTCCCTGTAAGTTTGTGCCACTATGGCTTTACGACTAGCCATGTCAGCCCGGACTCCTTATCATATGGATGCTAGCGACACTATCATATACGTGTGCCAAAAGGCGCAAACGGTCCCGGGAAAAGGTAAGGCGACACCCGTGGGAATACCGTGCGTGAGGCCGCAAAGTGATATGAGGTGTTACATGCTAGATCGATGTGGCATTGAGTCGGGGTCCTGACAGTTGGAGCGCTACGGTCGAAGTGGGGGTCCTGTTCACCGGGAGGGGTGTGGCATACCGCAAAACGGGACTCCACGGGATAATGTTCATCTCCACCGTTGACCTCCTCCAGCCTCCATGGGCTACTGTTAATCCACCGTTGACCTCCTCTAGCCTCCACCTGCTACTGTTCATCCACGGGCTCCTGTTCATCCAGCCTCCACTGTGCGCTACTCCACCAGCTACTGTCCAACCACCCCTCTCCACGGGCTCCTGTTCAACCACCCCTCCACGGGCTACTGTTCATCCACCCCTCAACTGTCTACTGTTCATCCAGCCCTCCACGGGGTCGTCATGTTCATCCAGCCCTCCACACCACGGGGTCCTGTTCATCCAGAGGCAACTCCACGGGTCCGTTTCATCCACTCCCATGGCACATTGTTCATCCAAACCTCCCCGCAACACTCACTGTTCATCCAGAGAGGCAGCATCGATCGGTTTCAGTTAGCAGCAGTAGCGAAGGAATCGATCGCTTGGGTTCAGTAACACGTAGCCTGCAATGCAATCGCTCGGGTTCAGTTAGAGCCAAAGCCTCGCACACACGCGCGTACGTGTACGAGAGAAACGCGCATCGCTCGTCCCCCGACCACCCAACGTAACCGGGAACTCCCCGAAATTTTCCTCGCCCTCGCTTCTACCCCGGTTTTTTCCGTCATGGACGGCCCAAAGATTGTCATGCAGCTGCGTCTCCGGCCCGCCCAGGACGAAAAGCCCATTTCCTGTCATGATTTTTTTGTCATAGAAGTAGCATCCCACCACATCTATGATGATACCGGGTTTTGTCACAATTATCGTCATAGAAGTGTCATATGTATGACAGAAAAAAAAGTCGTTCGGCCCAAAATGTCACGGATGTGTCTTTTTTTTGTAGTGCCAAGCGCCATTGCCGCCTACGATGTTGCCACCGCAGCCGGAAAGCCTCCGCCACTGCCGGATCTCGCCATCGGACCAACCTCGGCTAACGGTATAAAACCGTTCGATCTTTTCCGGGTTTTTTCCCATTTACTCGGTTTAGTAGATTATATTGTTTTTTTAGGGTTTTCTATTTAACAAACGTTCTTTCGTTCGTTCGTTCGTTCGTTCATTTTAACAGACGGTTTTCGTCGGTTTAGATCTGTTAGCGAACGTTCGCATAGTAGTAGATTTTCTTTTAGTTTATTTTCGGCCAGGGACCTATCCGCGAATAGTTTTCTCGTGATTTAGCCCTGATTTAAAACTAGCGTAACTTTTTACTCGTTTATCCAAATTGGATGAAACTAGCGCCTAAATCTTCGTATCGTTCTGTTCTATCCAGTAAACAAACTTTAACATCATTTTGGTACTGCAAAATTTGAGTTTAGTCCAGATTAGTAAACGATCTTGTTTCGTTCGTATTTTGAGTTCGTTTCTCCGTTTGAGTTGATTCCTTTTGCAAATCGTAGCTAATCATATGTACGTATTGTTAAGATCTAATTCACATGATAATAATGTTGTTAGTTTTTACTTTTGTTAGTTTAAGCCGTTTGCTTGGTTCGTGTTTGGTTTGGATCTTTTCTCGGTTTTCTCGTTGTTTCATTTGAGTGATTGCTTACATATACTACGGTTTGTCTATGCTAGCTAAGCCAGAGTGCGAAGCTTGTTACTATGAATCTGTAGAGTTTACAGATCGTCCATACCCAGTTTGATCATACTTTGATCATACTCTTTGATCATACTCTTCCATACCCAGTTTTTACTATCCATTAGTATTACCACCAAATATTTGCATGAGTAGGATTGGGAACTTGTGGTTTGGTTGTAGTGCTTGAGGTAGGAACCAAATAAATTTTTGATCAACCTGGGAATATACGTTATGCTTCTTTATTGCTTAGCCATGCTCGTAGACGGGGATTGGATCGTGATTCACACATGGAAGCTCGAGAGTTATTAATCATGGATAACATTAAGGTGGAAACTTTAATACACATCTGGGTGGATTGGTTGAGGCACCTGGGGAACCCGGTGTTGCCTATTTGAGGAAATCCCAGAGTACCCGTGTGATTTTTCCTTCGGTTCTTCACCCAGGCTCAAAGGGATCATATGCTATTTCATGCCTAGAAACTTCCGTGTGCAGCCACAAGCCATTATGGGCTCTGGCATAGTTGAGTAAGTTGCGTGAGCTCTTAAAGAGGTGGACTAGCAGATGTATGGGAAAGTAGGTGTACCGGTCCGCCTGGAGTAGAGAGTTAATGTTTCAGAAAGACTATGTCTCGATCATCCGATCATGGATGTTGTCGAATCTTGTGGGGAAAAGTGCGCAAACATCTACAGAGTATATAAGCTAATCATGGTTAGCCGTGTCCCCGGTTATTGGCATCTTGAGTATCTGGTACTTGAATTATTGGTTTGATCTCATCACTTTACTAATTTAATTTGTTGGGTAAATGATGATACTTTTAATTGGGATTTGAGTTGGGGTTACCATCTCAAATATTGGGCAACTTGGAAGTAGTTAAGTAAATTTATTCCCTTGTTGTAGGGAAAAACTAGCTTTATGCAACATAATAAACCCTGAGCCGCCACCAGCCAAATATTGCATGTAGATATAGTTCTTACATTTCATTGCTTTACAGTTTAACTCCGCCAGTATACTCATTGTGCTGACCTACACACCTGCAACGTCTCATGTTGCAGACTACTCAGACTACTCAGACAATGAATAAGGTGCGATAGGTCACTGTTTTGCACTCAGCTATGCTGTTGGAGTTGATGGACTCATTTACCTTCCGAGCTTTCGCAGTTATTTAGTTTAGATGGCCTTCAGCCATGATATTATTGTGTAATCATACTCTTTATGAGGACTCGATGTAATAAGTGTGTGATTGAGCTCTGTTATAAATCCTCGAGTACTGTGCGTGTCAGCATTACCGATCCAGGGATGACACTGATGCACAAAACTTTGGTCCATTTGGATCATGGTCACTACAATATGGTATCAGAGCACACGCTCACTATAGGACGCGGCAACTAGAACAAGCCATAGATGGCAGATCCGAGGAACAAGTTCACTCAGCCGGATGACGACACCCCTTTCGGACGACACTTGAAGGAATTCACTAAGTACCTAAACATCGGACTACCAATCTTCACGAGGACTTTCTCTACAACTTTACTAGAAGAGGAGCGCTAGAAGATCAAAGTCTGGGTACCTGGGAGGACATTTGCGACAACAACAGAGCCTATTGATGTCTACCTGGAGGCACCTAGCTGGAGTATAGGAAAGAGCATGGCAGCCCATATCACCTTTGGACGCATATGTGAAGTGTGTCACAAGGAGCTGGAGAACACCATTTATCAGATATGTGGCCACCGAGACGGGAATGGGAGATGACTCGTACCGGGAGGAATGGATCAATTGCAGCCTACATTCAAGAGATAGGAGATCATATTCGTCGACAAGATAATCAACAAATTATCCACATGAAGAAGATTAAGAAACTGATGAAGAGACTATCGTACTACTAGAGAAGCATGAACACCTGAAGAGGAAGCTAGGACTACCAGTGGAGAATCACAAGCGAGAACCAGCAAAGGAGATCCGTTCGGAGGACTACATCATCCTGGACGACACCGACACGGATAGTGATGCAAGTGAAGACAGTGAATACGACTACGTTGACGAAGCTGGAGCAGATATTATGGAGTCTACCACTGATGAAAATTTCTAGATGACCACCATGTAACTAGTAGTATTCCTCCAAGTAGTTAGCAACGATCGAGTTTGTAATCATAGGTTAGATCATTTGTGTCAATCTTGTGTGCTATTGATTGAAGTGAATTGATTGTGTTTGTCTCATGAGCATATGGGTAGTGAACCTCTCTTAGACCTCATTCTATTCTGTTTTCTCACCCCTTCTAACCCATCAGATGCCTCCGAGACGTGACAATGGATTTGCATTCCCACCAGAGCTCACTCAGTTGTTCCAGTAGCAGAATGCCTTGATGCAGATACTAGTTCAGAACCTGAACCAAGGCAACACAACAACAACAACCCACCGCCACCATCCCCTGTTGACCACCTAGCCTGTTTCCTAAGGTTGAACCCGCTGGTGTTCTTTAGTAGCACCGAGACGATTGTTGTAGATGATTGGCTCCGCAAGATTGGAAGAGAGCTGATCACTGCTTTATGGACCCGCAACATCTTGGTGTGATAATTTCACCACCACTTACCCAATTGATATAGTTACTTGGGATAAGTTTCAGCAGGCCTTCCACACTGCCCATGTGTCAGCAGGAGCTATGAGCATGAAGAAACGCGAGTTTCACAACTTGCGCTAAGGAAGGCGTGCCGTGGGCCAATATGTGCATGAGTTTAGCAAGTGAGCATGCTATGCCCAAGATGAAATAGCCACATATGCGGCTAAGCAGGAGAAGTTTCTTGAGGGACTCAACGATGAGCTGAGCATGTAGTTGATGGTGGCAACATTTAACAACTACTAGGAGTTGGTAGACGGGGCCCTCATGATTGAAGGCAAGCAACACCAGATTGATAATCGCAAGAGGAAGTATGGACAGGAAAGATACACTTCTGGAGCTCAGCAGAAGCCCCGCTATTCCACATACTCAGGAGGACATACACACAACCATGGAAGCCATAACCATGGAGGACATACACACAATGGAGCAAGTTCACACAACCAGAGTGGCCCCAAGAATAGCAATGGGAATGGAGGAAGCAACAGCCAGAACCGTTCCAACCCCGCAACGGTAGCCAAGAGGGATCTGAGCCACATTACTTGATTCAAGTGTCAGAAGACCAGACATTATGCCATTGAATGTCCTGAAGCAAAGAATGGAAATGATAATGGAGGTTGTGCAACAAAGCCCAACCCCTTCACCAAAGGTCAGGTGAACCACGTCAGTGTGGAGGAGATTGAGGATCAACCTGACAAAGTTGTCAGTAAGTTTTTGATTCATGCATTTACCACACTTGTTCTTTTCGATACTAGTGCATCGCATTCATACATATCAAGGGGATTTGTAGATAAGTATAAATTGCCAACCGTAGCCGTTAAGTCACCTATGTTAGTATGTTCCCTAGGAGCAGAGTATATGGCTAGTAGGGGATGCTATCAGTTGCTAGTAACCATAGGTAGACATGTTTTCCCCACCGACCTGATTGTTCTGGAGTCACAAGGATTAGATGTGATACTAGGCATGGATTGGCTATCCAAGTATGAGGGAAACATCGATTGCTCCAGTAAATCAATTCTGCTCACCACCCCAGAAGGAAAGAGGATCAAGTATGTATCCCGACATGCGCTGAGGAGAACACAGGTGAATTCCATATCAGGAGTTGTATAGGAGGAAGTACCAGTGGTGAAGGGTTATCCCGACGTATTTCCAGAAGAGTTACCAGGCATGCCACCAGATTGAGACATTGAGTTTTTGAGTGAGCTATTGCCAGGCACTGAACCAATATCAAAGAAACCGTATCGGATGCTCGCAAAAGATCTGGAGGAAATTAAGAAGCAGATGAAGGAGTTACTAGAGAAAGGTTACATTCGACCAAGTTCATTGCATTTGGGATCCCCAGTGCTTCTAGTGGAGAAGAAGGGTGGATCTTTGAGGATGGTTGTTGATTATCATGCGCTGAATGAGGTAACGATCAAGAAAAATACCCTCTGCCAATGATCAATGATTTGTTTGACCAGTTGCAAGGAGCTAAAGTTTTCTCCAAAATCGATCTTCGATTAGGTTATCACCAGTTGAAGATCCGAGAGAAGGATATACCTAAGATAGCTTTTACCACAAGGTATGGGCTATATGAGTATACCGTTATGTCATTTGGTTTGACTAACGCACCTGCCTATTTCATGAATATGATGAACAAAGTGTTTATGGATTTTTTGGATAAGTTCGTCGTGGTGTTCATTGATGATATATTGGTCTACTCGAAGAATGAAGAAGAGCATAAGGAGCATTTGCATTTGGTTCTTGAGAAACTCATAGAACATCAGTTGTACGACAAGTTCAAAAAATGTGAGTTTTGGTTAAAGGAAGTTGGATTTCTCGGACATGTTACATCCGGAGAAGGAATATCAGTACGACAAGTTCTGTTACTAAGTGGTTGGCACCCACATCAATTGGAGAGATCAGAAGTTTTCTTAGACTCGTAGGTTATTACCGGAGGTTTATCGAGAATTTCTCCAAGTTTGCAAAGCCCATGACGGAGTTATTGAAGAAGAACACCAACTTTAAATGGACTGAGGATTGTGAGGCCAGTTTTCAAGAGTTGAAGATACGTTTGGTTACACTGCCACTACTAATTCTCCCCGACCAACATAAGGATTTCCCAGTATATTGCGATGCTTCACATCGAGAACTTGGAGGTGTACTTATGCAGGAAGGAATAGTTGTTTCATATGCCTCACGACAGCTTCGACCTCATGAGTTGAATTACGCTACGCATGATTTGTAGTTAGCAACCGTAGTGCATGCGCTGAAGACATGGAGACACATGCTCATTGGAAACCATTGCGATGTATACATAGATCATAATAGTTTGAAATACATATTCACGTAGAAGGAGTTGAACCTAAGGCAAAGGAGATGGTTGGAACTCATAAAGGATTATGATATGAAATTGCACTATTATCGCAGAAAGGCCAATGTCGTAGCAGATGCGTTGAGCCGCAAGAGTTATGTTAACACGCTCATAACCGGAGGATTACCGAAGGAGCTAGCAGACGACCTTCAAGAGCTATGCCTGGAGATAGTTCTGAGTGGTTATGTTGCAGCATTGGAAATCCAGTCCACCTTTTTGGGAAAGATCAAAGAAGCCCAGAAGATTGACAAGGAGATTGCTGAGATAAAGGAGAGGATGAGTAAAGGAAAGGCTAAAGTATTTTGTGAGGATGAGCATGACACCTTATGGTTTGAGGATCGCATATATGTGCCTAATGACCCCAGGATCAGAAAGTTGATTATGCGGGAGGCCCATGATTCACTGTACTCGATTCACCCAGGCAACACTAAGATGTATTTTAATTTGAAGGAAAGTTTCTGGTGGACAGGAATGAAGAAGGATCTTACCGAGTATGTAGAAGTGTGTGATGTATGTCGGAGGGTCAAGGCAGAGCATCAGAAGCCAGCAAAATTGCTACAGCCGTTGCCAATACCCGAATGGAAGTGGTATAAACATGGCATAGAATTTATCACCGGATTACCCAGGACTCGTTCAGGCAATGACTCTATCTGGGTTGTAGTCATTCGTTTGACGAAAGTAGCTCATTTCATCCCGGTGAAGACAACTTATATGAGTGCTAAATTGGCAAAGTTATACATGAACAGGATTGTATGTCTACATGGAGTTCCGAGGACCATTGTATCAGATAAAGGAACCCTATTTACTTTAAAGTTTTGGAATCATTTGCATGAAACTTTGGGTACCAGGGTAGAGTTCAGTACAACATTTCATCCACAGACAAATGGACAGACCAAGAGATTTAATCACATTCTGGAAGGCATGTGGAGAGCTTGTGCGCTAGATTATGGATCTAATTGGGATGACAATTTGCCATATTGAGATTTTTCTTATAACTACAGTTATCAAGCCAGTTTGAAGATGGCCCCTTTCGAAGCCCTATACGGAAGGAGGTGCAGGACACTGTTATCGTGGGATAAAGTTGGAGATCGACAGTTGTTCAGACCAGACTTAATCCAAGACTCGGAAGAGAAGGTTAAGTTGATTCGCGATAGACTCAAGGTAGCCCAGTCTAGGAAGAAGAGTTATGCAGATACTAAACGCAAGGAGATAGTTTACGAAGTCGGAGATAGAGCATATTGTGTCCCCACTTCGAGGAGTTAAACGTTTTGGAGTCAAGGGAAAGCTAGTACCACGTTTTGTGGGACCATACAGAGTTTTGGAGTGCATGGGAGAAGTTGCATACAAGCTGGAATTGCCATGAGCATTGTCATGAGTTCATGGTGTGTTTCACGTTTCCCAGTTGAAGAAGTGCCACGCGGAGATGGCCGATATTCCTCTAAGAGATACAATTCCAATGGAAGCAATTCAGTTAGATAGTGATTTGACATATGAAGAGAAGCCAGTCAAGATTCTCGAGTTTTCTAGTCGAGTTACTCGCAGCAAGGTTATCAAGTTTTGCAAAGTTCAATGGAGTCACCATACCGACGAGGAAGCCACCTAGGAACGAGAAGAAGATCTCCGCAAGGACCACCCAAACATTTTTTCTGGCCAACCCGAATCTCGAGGGCGAGATTCTTCTTAAGGGGGTAGGTTTGTAACATGCAAATTTTCAATTTGGATGTTATACATAGATCACCATATGCATATCAGGTTTATTTTTGCATTTTGTTGTGATCCAATAAATCTTAAGCAACTCAAGGACCCAATGAGAGAGTTGGAGGTTTCACAAAATTCATATTTGATTTTTTTTCAAATTTGAAAAGAGGATCAATTTAATTTTATTATTTCCTCTACAATTATTTCCAACATTAAAAATAAATGAGAGAAGATAATATGACTTCTTCAACCTAAGAGAAATATTGGAGGAAGAATTTTAAAATCAAATTATTTATTTATTGGTATTTTTGGTTGCGATTTAATTTGAATTAGAAAAATATTGCATTTCTTAAAATTTCCTTTTAGTTCAGAAAAATGTTCATCTTGTCCTAAATATTAGGTTTGGACGGTGAAAATTGTTTCTGGAATTTTAAGAATTTTTCTTTATATTTTCATTAGGATTTTTCCTTCGCGGCGAAATTAATAAAAAAAATCCGGACCGAACTGGGCCGAGGCCCAGCCGGCCCAGTCATCGTGCCACCGCCTCCTCCGAGCGGGAGGAGTCCCGCTCGTCTCCGTCGCCGCCAGGGGGTCCGGCTCGGAGTCCCGTAGCTCGCCCCCTCGCCCAAGTCGCCGCCCGCCCTCCCCCGCTTTAAATACCACCCGCCGCCGCCTCTTTCCACCACCAACCCGTAGCCACCGTGGCCCAACCCCGCAGCCGCCGCCACCGAGCCGCTCCGCCGCCTTCCACTACTGCTGTTGTCGCTGCTGCCGAGCGCCGCCGCCGCCGCCTACATTGTCGCCGTCGCTGCCTTCTTTGTCGCCGCCGTCGCCACCAGATCTCGCTGTCAAACCGACCTCGGCTAATGGTACAAAACCGTTCGGCTTTTCTGTTTACTCGGTTTAGTAGATTAGATCGTTTTTTGGGGTTTTCCTATTTAATGAAACTTCGTTCGTTTGTTCATTTTAACGAAGGTTTTCGTCGGTTTATATCTGTGAGCGAACGTTCGCGTTGTAGTTTTTTTCTTTTAGTTTATTTTCGTCCAGGGAGCAATCCGTGAATAATTTTCTTGCGATTTAGCCCATGATCTTAAAACTAGCGTAACTTTTTACTCCTTTATCGAAATTAGATGAAACTAGTGCCTCAATCTTCATATCGTTCTGCCGTTTCCAGTTAACCAACTTGAACATGATTTTGGTACTATAAAATTTGAGTTTAGTCCAGATTAGTAAACGATCTTGTTTAATTCGTATTTTGAGTTCGTTTCTCCGTTTGAGTTGATTCTTTGTGCAAATCGTAGCTAACCACATGTATCTACTATTAAGATGTAATTCACATTATAATAATGCTTATAGGTTTGACTTTTGTTAGTTTAAGCCGTTTGCTTGTTTTGTGTTTGGTTTGGATCTTTTCTCGGTTTTCTCGTTATTTCGTTTGAGTGATTGCTTATGTATGCTACTGTTTGTCTATGCTAGATTACCCGGAGTAAACCCTGGGCCTCCACCAACCCTGGGCCTCCACCAACCAAATATTGCATGTAGATATAGTTCTTCCATGTCATTGCTTTAAAGTGTAACTCTGCCAGCATATTCAATGTGCTGACCTACATGACTGTAATGTCTCATGTTGCAGACTAATGAGACGACGAATAAGGTATGATAGGTCGTTGTTTTACACTCAGGTATGCCGTTGGAGTTGATGGACTCATTTACCTTCGATCCTTCCGTAGTTATTTAGTTTAGATGGCCTTCGGCCATGATATTTTTGTGTAATCATACTCTTTATGAGGACTCGATGTAATAAGTGTGTGATCAAACTCTGTTATAAATCCTCGAGTACTGTGCGTGTCAGCATTACCAATCCAGGGATGACACTAATGCACAGAGACTTCGGTCCATTCGGATCATGGTCACTTCTCGCCAAAAATAAAATCCTCCAGTAGTTTCGCTGCATTTGGACTTCGTTTGATATTGATTTCTTGTGATGTAAAAAACATGCAGAAAACAGCAACTAGCACTGGGCACTATGTCAATAGGTTATTACCAAATCATGATATAAAATGACTATAAAATGATTGTAAAACACCAAGAATGATAATATAACAGCATGGAACTATAAAAAATTATAGATACATTGGAGACGTACTGGCATCCCCAAGCTTAATTCCTGCTCGTCCTCGAGTAGGTAAATGATAAAAATAGAATTTTTGATGTGGAATGCTGCCTAACATGTTCATCACATTTCTTTTCTTTACAGCATGGACATATGGACTTTTATCTATACCTACTATTAAAGGGAATATGTATTCTTAGTTTGGTCCTGTTTTGTTTGATACCATTTTAAGTCTTTTTATATGTATGCTATTTTTATACTTATGTTACTTTCTTTTACTTTTGTCCGTTTGACGAACATGTGCAAACAAAGAAAACCTGGACGTCACAATGCAAAGCCAATTGTTCCACTACTTATTTAGTGGTCATTCTTCTTAATAATATACGACAAAGGAAGTGCGGGGACACATGGGCGCATTTTTTTCCTGGCTTCAAGTGCTAAAAATTAATGCGTCTGGCGGGAGTCAAACTCGTAACCACGCAAACTACTCAACCTCGGTATCCAACAAGGCAAACTAGATGTTGTGAATTAGGATGTTGTATGCACGTCTAGGTTTGCTTCCTTTTTTAGAGGAAGCTAGGTCTGCTTTGTATCAATTCTCCTGCTGCTCTGTTACCTATACTAGGCCAATACGCTCCTAACTGGGATTTTTCTACAGCCAGCAAATTTCTCTGATGGGCTTCATATTCCTTGGTTTTCTTTTCGGTTGCACAGGCTGCGTCATTGTCCCCGAGGATCGAACATAGAAATTGGGTTAGTTACTCAAAAAAAAAAGAGTACCACCTTGCTTTTTAAATCAAATTTCACAAATTTAAATACGTCCATGTGTTACCTGAAAATCAGCAAGCCATCGCAAGAAAAGGGTGAAGTGTGGGTCTCATTTATATTAGAAAATGAAGGAAGAAATTAATGCATGTATGCCCCAATAAAATAGAGGAATATCCCATGAAAGAGGACCCGATTAGTGAATAAAAGAGAGGAAGATTCGATGAAAAAGGACCTGGTTGGGGCATCCCAATAAAATAGAGGACTATTTGATGATAAAGGACCCGATTCATCATGAAATAAAAGAAAGGAAGATCCGATAAAAGACGACCTGGTTTGCAATGAAAGTGCATGGCTTAAGTGAGATTGCTGGAAGCTTTGGGTATGCATCCAGGAATAAAAGAGGAGGGAGTGACTAATGTTGATCAAAGGTGTTGTACAAAAAGGGCACCCATAAAGCATTTAACAGAGAGAAAGAACCCATATACAAAAATCATAGCCAAGCAGTTTCAAAAATCTGTTGCTGAGGGATGTTCTCTCTAAAATTTGAGTTTTTGTGGTGTTTAGGTGCAAATATCAATTATCTATCCCGGTGCAACGCACGGGCATATGTGCTAGTATGACTCAAAGTAATAGTCTAGTTTTGACATGAAGACTTTAATACTCAACCATACCAACAAGCAACCATGTCTTTCAAAATATCAACACTAAAGGAAGTTATCCCTAGCCCATCATGCTCAATCATTGATCCATTCATTAATTCACGCAAATATTAGCTACACCCAATGCTCAAATACGATCATAGTGCCCCTTAGTTGGTGCTTTATAAGAGAAGATGAAGACTCAAGTTCAAAATAAAAATTGCATAAGTAAAAGAAAAGCCCGTCGCGGAGGGAAGTATTGATTTGTAGAGGTGCCAGCGCTCAAAGTTTAAATTGAGAGATAAAAATTATTTTGGAGAGGCATAATTTTCCCACCAACGAAAACTACTTGGAGCATCCCAACACATTTCATGCTAGATAAATCATAGGCGGTTCCCAAACAGAAAATAAAGTTTATTCCTTTTTCCACCATTACTTTCACTTTCCATGGCTAACCATATCCACGGGTGCCCTCCATACCAACACTTTCCAAGGAATTTATTTTTTGGCAACATAAAGTCAATTCATTAGTCACTTTCCATTATTTTCACTTTTTCCCTAGTACCTTTGTCGTACTCTCGTGTAATGACAAATGAATAAACACTCATCACGAGAATAACACATCTAGCATGGAAAATATTGGCTACACTTTACCGCTTCGCGAGTGGTAGAGCACACAAAAAGAGAAATTTATTTTGAACATTAGAGATGGCACATGCAAATTTGCTTAGAACGACATGGAAATACCGCATATACGTAGGTATAGTAGACTCATATGTCAAAATTGGTATAAAGGGTTTTGGGTGCACAAGTTGTGATCATACTTAGTGCAAAATGAAGGCTAGCAAAAAGATTGAGAAGCGAACAACCAAAAAGCAAAAAATCGCGTACCCAAGCATTAAGCATAACTAACACCGAATAATGCACCATAAGTAAGATAGAAATTTCATTGCATAACTATTGACTTTCGTTCTTGCATAAGGAATCACAAACCTTAACATCAGTATTCTTACTAAAGCACAATTACTTATCAACATGACTCACATATCATATCGTCATATCTCAAAACCATTACTAAGAATAAAGTTTATTTTATCCAATGATCTTCATGAAAGATTTTATTATATCTGTTGGGGAATGTGGTAATTGCAAAAAAATCCTACGATCACGCAAGATCTATCTAGGTGATGCATAGCAATGAGAGGGGAGAGTGTGTCCACTTACCCTCGTAGACCGAAAGCGGAAGTGTTTCAATAACACGGTTGACGTAGTCGAACTTCTTCGCGATCCAACCAATCAAGTACCAAATGTATGGCACCTCCGCGTTCAACATATGTTCAGCTCGATGACGTCCCTCGTGCTCTTGATCCAGTTGAGGACGAGGGTGAGTTCCGTCAGCATGACAGCATGGCAACTATGATGATGATGTTACCGGCGCAGGACTTCGCCTAAGCACTACGATGGTAGGATCGAGGTGTGTAACTATGGAAGGGGCACCGCACAAGGTTAAGAGAAACTTGTGTGTCCTAGGGTGCCCCCTGCCCCCGTATATATAGGAGCAAGGGGGAGGCCGGCCGGACCTATGGCACACCACAAGAGGAGGACTCCACCTTCCCTTGTCCTATTCGGACTCAAGGGGGGCCGCACAGCCAGCCCTCCTGCGGCCCTCCTCTCTCTCCACTAAGGGCCCATGTTGGCCCGTTAGTTCCCTCGGGGGGTTCCGGTAACCCCCCCCCCCCCGACACTCTGGTTTTACCCAAAACATCCCGGAACACTTCTGGTGTCCGAATAACATGGTTCAATATATCAATCATTATGCCTACACCATTTCGAGACTCCTCGTCACATCCATGATCTCATCCAGGACTCCGAACATACTTCGGCAATCAAAAACACATAACTCATAATCCATATTGTCATCGAATGTTAAGCATGCGGACCCTACGGGTTCGAAAACTATGTAGACATGACCGAGACCCATCTCCGGTCAATATCCAATAGTGGAACCTGTATGCTCATATTGGCTCCTACATATTCTATGAAGATGTGTATCGGTCAAACCGCATAACAACATACGTTGTTCCCTTTGTTATCGGTATGTTACTTTCCAAAGATTCAATCGTTAGTATCATGATACCTATTTCAATCTTGTTACCGGCAAGTCTCTTTAAGGGTTCTATAATACTTCATCCCAAAACTAACTCATTAGTCACAATGCTTTCAAGGCTTATAGTGATGAGCATTACCGAGAGGGCCCAAAGATACCTCTCTGAAACACGGAGTGACAAATCCTAATCTCGATCTATGCCGACCCAACAAACACCTTCGGATACACCTATAGAGCACCTTTATAATAGCCCATTTACATTGTGATGTTTGGTAGAACACAAAGTGTTCCTTCAGTATTCGAGAGTTGCGTAATCTAATAGTCTGAGGAACTTGTATAAGTCATGAAGAAAGCAGTAGCAATGAAATTGTAACGATCATAATGCTAAGCTAACGGATGGGTCTTGTCCATCACATCATTCTCCTAATGATGTGATTCCATTCATCAAATGACAACACATGTCTATGCTTAGGAAACATAACCATCTTTGATTAACGAGCTAGTCTAGTTGAGGCATACTAGGGACACAATGTTTTGTCTATGTATTCACACATGTACTAAGTTTCCTATTAATACAATTCTAGCATGAATAATAAACATTTATCATGAAATAAGGAAATAAATAATAGCTTTATTATTGCCTCTAGGGCATATTTCCTTCAATATCTTCCTTGGATATCTATCACTTTGGGACTATTTTCATATGTTGCTTTTGATAAGATCAAACAAATAAAAGTGAAGAACATGAGCAAATTTATTTTCTTTCTCTCAAAATAATCTAAGTGAAGCAAGAGAGAATTTAATAAAAATTTACTAACTCTCAAACAAATCTAAGTGAAGCATGAGATCAAATCCATGGCTCTAAAAATTTAAGTGAAGCATAGGAGGAAGCATAGCATAATTTTTGGCTCTCTCAAAATGGTGTGTCCAGCAAGAATTCAACACTGAAAACACAAATCAAAACAAGCAAAGACTCATATCATACAAGACGCTCCAAGCAAAACTCATATATTATGTGACGAATAAAAATATAGTTTCAAGTAAAATACCGATGGTTGTTATAAGAAAGTGGGGATGCCACTCGTGGGCATCCTCAAGCTTAGTTGCTTGCTACTTCTTTGAATATTATCTTGCGGTGCCTCGGGCATGCCCAAGCTTAGCCTTTTGCTAATCCTTATTCCTTCATTCATCGTAAGATCACCCCAAAACTTGAAAACTTCAATCACACAAAACTCAAACAAAACCTTCGTGAGATCCGTTAGTATAAGAAACCAAACTAGTACTATAAGTACTATAGAAAACCTATTCTTATTTTGTTTTTGCATTATATCTACTGTATTCCAAATTCTCTATGGCAAAAAATAATCAATTAAAACCATAGAGTCATCAAAACAAGCACACAACGACAAGAAAACATAATCTGTCAAAAACAGAAAAGTCTATAGGAATCTGAATATTTCGAATACTTATATGCCTCAAACAATTCTAACATAAATTGGTGGACGTGAGGAATTTGTCTATTAACATGGACGTGAGGAATTATGCCATTTTGTACCTAAGTGAGCTAATTATGTAATAAATGAACTAGCTAAGCTAGCTATAGGCCATTATTGAGCTATCCTAGGTTGTTATGCCATTTTGTAGCTAACAAAGCATTTGTTAAGCAAAACACTTGGGAAAATTACCATGATCCGGGAGGTGAAGGGGTTGCGCCACCTTGAGATGGAGAAGGATCAGTCGATCCTTTGTGGGAGGCGTGTTGCACAAAAGATCATTTGCAATGTTTAGTTAGCATGATGTAACTGAAATGTGAATGGTAGTAACTAATGACCATTCAAGTGAAACTCATAGTGTATGCTATAGCAATTTGGGGCATCTGCGGAGGGGTCTGGCCGGTTTTCTCACACACGGACTGCACATTTTGTTTTCACAAGTCAGTCCTATGAGTTAGTAATGAAAATAACATTGCATGCATGATTTGGATAGTATGCGGGAGAAACTTACCACGAGGATCTCGTATAGGGCCCGGTGACTCGCGTCGTTTCGGTTCCTCTCCGCCTCCAACAGATTTGTCGTCCTCTCCTCCATGTCCCTCACCTTCTCATCCGCCTTCTTGGTTGCCTCCGCCACAAGGTCCTGGGCCCTAGCCTCGATAGCGAGATCCACTAGCCGTGGTCGAGGCCTGATCTCGGGAAGAGACTTCGTCTGCCGCTTCTTGATCTTCGGGAGACTTCTAGGACAATGTATGAGCCTATCCCTAATGGCTATGTGGCCATGCTTCCTCCCATCACTAGATAGCATCATGACCTCAGGCTCAAAAGGACTTTGGCTTGGGTTGAAGTCCACGCCTTTCATCTCCTTCCCCTAGTGTCTGTACCTCACAAGCTTGTCGTGGGAGGAGATACTGGTGAAGCTATCTGGATGATTGAGGTGGCCTTCTTGTACGGGCAGTATGGGACATGACATAGAGGTCGTACAACGGCGGCACCTCCTTCTTCTTGTGTCACGCCTGAAAGAGAGGAACAGGGTAAAGTTGTAATTAAAGCTAGCATGAAGAGTGAAATTGCATGAACCAAACCATGATACGTCTCCAAGGTATCTATAATTCTTGATAGTTCCATGCTATTATATTACCTGTTTTGGATGTTTATGGGCTTTACTATACACTTTTATATCATTTTTGGGACTAACCAATTAAACGGAGGACTAGCCCAAATTGCTATTTTTTTGCCTATTCCAGTGTTTCGCAGAAAAGGAATATCAAATGGAGTCCAAACGGAATGAAACTTTCGGGAGATTTATTTTTGGAACAAACGCAATCTACGAGACTTGGAGTGGATGTCTAGAAGCAGACGAGGATGCCACGTGGCACAGAGGCACTCCCTAGGGGGGTGGGCGCACCCCCAGCCACCCTCATGGGCCCCTCGTGGCTCCCCTGACCGACTTCCTTCGCCTATATATATCTACGTACCCCAAAAATATCCAGGAGCACAACGAAACCCTATTTCCACCACCGCAACCTTCTGTTCCCGTTAGATCCCATCTTGGAGCCTTTTCCGGCGAACTGCCGGTGGGGGAATCGATCACGGAGGGCTTCTACATTAACGCCAATGCCTCTCCGATGAGTTGTGAGTAGTTTACCATACCTTCGGGTCCATAATTATTAGCTAGATGGCTTCTTCTCTCTCTTTGAATCTCAATACAATGTTCTCCTCGATCTTCTTAGAGATCTATTCGATGTAATTCTTTTTGCGGTGTGTTTTTCGAGATCCGGTGAATTGTGGGTTTATGATCAAGTTTATTTATGACAAATATTTAAATCTCCTCTGAATTCTTTTATGTATGATTGGTTATCTTTGCAAGTCTCTTCGAATTATGAGTTTGGTTTGGCCTACTAGATTGATTTTTCTTGCAATGGGAGAAGTCCTTAGCTTTGGGTTCAATCTTGCGGTGTCCTTTCCCAGTGACAGCAGGGGCAGCAAGGCACGTATTGTATTATTGCCATCGAGGATAAAAAGATGGAGTTTATATCATATTGCTTGAGTTTATCCCTCTACATCATGTCATCTTGCCTAATGCGTTACTCTGTTCTTATGAACTTAATACTCTAGATGCATGCTGGATAGCGGGTGATGTGTGGAGTAATAGTAGTAGATGCAGAATCATTTCGATCTACTTGTCGCGGACGTGATGCCTATATTCATGATCATGCATAGATATTATCATAACTATGCACTTTTCTATCAATTGGTTGATAGTAATTTGTGTTGGAATAATCCAAACATATGGTAGCTATGATTAGACAAAGGGTGATGAACATTGCCAGTTGATTAGCTTAGGAAAGTCCAGGTTTAGTCGGTTAGTACTTTCCATGTGCTAGTGGTGTACTAGTTTGGTTCGATGTATGGACAATGAGTCCAAATAGTAGACAGTACTAGTTTGGTAGCTGAAAGTGAGTCAGGTTAGGATTTGTAGGTGGACGTGGCAGTTTGTATTAGGAGGTCAAGTCAGACACTGATTCAAGCTACTAGTGTTTTTCACCTGCCGTGTGTGTATATATACATAGGCATAGGGCTGCGACTTTGTAAGACCGTGAGAAAGGAGAAAAAGAAATAAAGAGGAATTTAGAGGGTACGAGACGTACCCTTGGCTATCAATTTTGTCTGCGCGTGTGTTCGTGAATTTGATGTGATCGATCCGTGGGCGAATTTCCAACAATTTGTTCACCCACCATAATACTTATGCTATCTTGAGAGAAGTCACTAGTGAAACCTATGGCCCCCGGGTATATTTTCCATCATATAAGTTTTTTATCTACTTTATTTTGCAATCTTTACTTTCTAGTCTACATCATAAAAATACCAAAAATATTTATCTTATCTTAGTATCTCTATGATCTCACTTATGCAAGTCGTCGTGAAGGCATAGACAACCCCTTTATTGCGTTGGTTGCGAGGTTCTTGTTTGTTTGTGTAGGTACGAGGGACTTGGAGTATAGTCTCCTACTGGATTGTACCTTGGTTCTCAAAAACTGAGGGAAATACTTACGCTACTTTGCTGCATCACCCTTTCATCTTCAAGGGAAAAACTGACACATGCTCAAGAGGTAGCAAACCACATACCAAGTGATCCCTATACTCAAACAGGTAGGAGCTCCCTTGATGGCGCGACACACCTCGCATCTGGGCATGCTTGTCCCTGGACTTGTTGTGGGTGGCTAGCCATTGGGGAGAGAACCACTCATCCACCAACCTCTCCCAACAGTCCATCTTATCTGCACACCATCTCGGGGGCACCTAAGTTAGACAAAGAGAAATTTCAGCACTATACCTACGAATCAAATCACGGGAAGGTACAAGGCCTTAAGAATAGGTAATTACCGTCATGTACTTGTCCTTACTCAGATACATGAGGCGACACTTATTATTCTCCCTCCTGATGTTAGTCGAGGCGTAGTAGTCTTGGACAGCCTGGACCCGAGCCTCGTGCCATGTGTTCTGAAGTAGGCGCTCACACTCGGCTTTGGGAACCATAGCCGCGTCCACCTCGTGTTCCGCAAGACACCAGTAGAAGGTCTGCAATCAAACAAGACAACACCGATCATTAGTACAATCACCAGGGATTGTTGATTTTTAATTCCGTAAAGGAGAATTTACCCAAAACCGCTGTCTCACAATGTTGGCCACCATCTCGCACACGACACCGTCGACCATCTCCCCAGGCGGGGCCGAGGCAGCCTGGTACAACTCCCAGGTGAGTGCTAGCTGTGGAATCTCACCCTCACCGGGTAACGTGACCCACCCCGGGAAGTGGTGCCGGACTAGAGTACCAAGGACATGGTTGGGCCCGCGGACCTTATCTGCGTGTACCCAACCCCTGCAGTATGACAAGGCAAATACATTAGATATTAATTTGAACAAACATGAAGGCAAAAGGTTAAAAAAGAGTAATTTAATGCACTTAGTTCTCCCCATTAGCATGAATCAACCACCTCTGGTCGCTGGTAGCCGGCACGGACGGTAGCTTAGTACCACCATGCTGGTAGACCTTCTTGCCCTCCTCAACCCCCTCACTCTCGCTGTAGCTATCCTCAGATAAGGTCTCCTGGAGATCATCATCATGGTCGCAAGTCTTCGGAGTAACGTGTGACGAAGACTCTGGGACCCTAGTCTCCTTGGAGGAAGATCGTGGGACCCGAGTCTCCTGGGAGGAAGACACTGGGACCCGAGGCTCGTCGACCAGTGGCTCGTCGACCTGTGGCTCGCCGACCAGAGGCTCGTCGTCCCTAGACTCGTGGACCACAGTCCGACATGGGTCCAGGACAGACGGATCCACCTGAGACGGAGTACTCTGGTGGTCCAGAGACTCAGTGGGGGGTGGCGGCGAGGAAGGCACAACAACCTTCCTACCTCTGTCGGCGCCCTGTCCACCTCTACCTGCACCCCTCTTCTTCCCCCGACCTCCTCTCCCGACCGAAGAAGAAGCGCCCGCCGAAGGTGCTGGGGTTGTGTGCATGCTGTCTAGCAGCGCCCTCCGAAGGTTCTGGGGTGGAATAAAAAACACCCATCCCACACGGCGAGGTTGGAGGCTCAGAGCGCTCTTGACCCAAGCCCACCATATGTAAACACCTACAATGAGAAAGATTAAACGAAATTAGTACAACATAAGCATAATAAAAAAATTAATGTGTATCATCATCATGAACATAATAAAAATTTCGGGGTGTCGTGTCGGGGGTCAAGGGGTCGGGGTGTCAGGGTGTCGTGTCCAGGGTCGAGGGGTCGGGGTGTCGGTGTGTTGTGGTCGAGGGTCGGGGAGTCGAGCTCAGGGGGTCGGGGTGTCGTGATCGGGATGGAAAATCCTTGACCCCTTGACCCCTTGACCCTTGACATGACACCCCGACCCCTCGACCCTTGACACGACACCCCGACACCCCGACCCCTCGACGCTCGACACGACAGCCCCGACACCCGACCCCATGACACGACACCCTAATCCCTCGACCCTCGACACGACACCCCGACACCCCGACCGCTCGAGCCTCGACACGACGCGCCGACCACTCGACCCTCGACACGACACCCCCAACACCCCGACCCCTCGACCCTTGACATGACACCCTGACCACTCGACCCTCGACACTAAACAAAAAAACCTAAACTAATTAAACTAAATAACCTAGACCAATTAAACCTAAACTAACTAAACTAGAAAACCAAAACCAATTAAACATAAACTAATTAAACTAAACAACCTAAACTAATTAAACTAAATAAACTAAACTAACTAAACTAAAAAAATTAAACCTGCACTAAATAACCTAAACTAAGTAAACTAAATAACCTAAACTAAATAAACTAATTAACATAAACAAATTAAACCTAAACTAAATAACCTAAACTAATTAAACCTAAACTCACTGAACTAAATAACCTAAAAAAATTAAACCTAAACCTTAACTAAAAAACCTTATTTAATTGAACCTAAAAACTAAGTAAACTAAAAAACAGAAAAAGAAAAACAGGATGGCAGGGGCTCACCATGGGGGCGGCAATGGGTTGGGGATGGGGTGGCGACGGGGTGCGGTGGCGACGGGGCGGGGAGGGGGCAGCGACGGGTGGCACTACTCGGGGGCGGTCCACCAGTGGCTGCAGCGGGGAGGCTCGGGAGGGGGTGGGGAGGCACGGAGGGGGCAACGACTAGGCAGGGTGTGGGGCGTCGACGGGGCGGAGAAGGAGAGGTGGTGGGCCGGTGGGGACGGCAGGGCGGTGTGGAGCGACGGGGCGGTGGTTGTTCTCGTCGGGCGGAGAGGAGAGGAGAATAAATAGAGATGGCAACGGCGGGGTCGCGGACCGTTATCTTATTTTGAAGCATTGCCTTTCGTGTCGCCTTTGTCGTCCGCAAGCTGATGGCAACGAACTATTAGCCGTCTACTGGAGGATGGCAAAGAGGTGGCCCGTTAGGGCTTAATAGCCAGTGGGCCAAACACCCTCTTTGTCATCTGCTAGCAAACGGAAAAGTAATGGCTAATGGCAAACCAGTACTTTGCCGTTTGCTGCCACTTTGCCGTCTGTTTTCTCGTGACTAGTGGCAAGGACATTCTTTGTCGTCCGCTAGCACACGACAAAGAGGTGGTAGATGGCAAATCTTCTGATTCCAGTAGTGAAAGCTTTATTTTGTTCATAAGCATGGAGTGAATTTATCATGGATTGCAACAAAAAAATACAATCAATCAAAGAGCAACTATCATAATTAAAGTCTTTGTAATCCAAAATAGTGGGAGCATCACCAGTTAAAGTCTTGACATCTTCAAACCCACTTTTATCAATTTTTTGAACAAGATTTTCACCCTCCGAGTTATAGAGACCCCTTCTAACTAAAGTTGACTCTTCTCAAGTCCCTTTTTCATCAATCCTAAATTTACTAAACAAAGAATCAATAGAAGAAACACCAATCACTTTAAGATCTTCATCACTTTTATCTTTCAATGAGATTAGTTTACCGGCCATTTGATTCACTAAAGTGGCTTGTGCATCGAATATTTTTCCCAACAAACTTTCAGCAAAAGCATACTTAGCTTGAAGATTGCAAAATTATCTACTAGTGTCATCAAGTTGTTTCGTTATTGCTTGTAACACAACGGAGTGTTCCTTAAGTTCTTAAGTAATATATTTATTATGCTCAAATTGTGTAGTCATATATTCCTTAGTACTCAATTTCAAGCAAAATATTTGGATAAGGAACATCATAATATTTTCTTTGAGGCATCATCACTACGCAAACAAGAACGCACACAAAAACAGATCTGGCGAGAAAACGGCGAACGGAAAAGAGGGTGAATAAAACGGAAAATTTTGGAGAAGCGGAGGAGAGGAAAATGAGAGGCAAATTGAGAATAATGTAAATTGCGAGGAGATGGGATTTTTGATTAGGCACCTAGTTGAGGTTGAAGATCCTACCCGACAACGGCGCCATAAATTCCTTTTGATTTCAGCTAGAACTGCATCGGTATTTCCCCAAAGAGGAAGGGATGATGCAGTATAGCGACGGTAGGTATTTCCCTTAGTGATGAGACCAAGGTTATCGAACAAGTAGGAGAACCTCCTCACATAGAGTAAGCAACACCTGCACACAAATAACAAATACAGGCAACCCGACGTGTTAAAGGGGTTGTCAATCCCTTTCGGGTACCCCAAAAATAGGCAAATAACGTGAGGTAAAAGTGGTAGATAGGATAAATAGATCACAAAACAAATAAATTATAGCAAGGTGTTTTTGTAGTTTTTTGTTTAATAGATCTTAAAATAACTGCAAGGGAAAATAGATCGCAAGGCAAAAATGATAAAAAGAGACCCCGGGGCCGTAGGTTTCACTAGTGGCTTCTCTCGAGAAAAATAAGCAAATGGTCGGAAAACAATTACTGTTGGGCAATTGATAGAACTTCAAATAATCATGAAGATATCCAGGCAATGATCATTATATAGGCATCACGTCCAAGATTAGTAGACCGACTCCTGGCTGCATCTACTACTATCACTATAGGAATTGGGAACTTTGCTGTCAGCCACGGCTGGCGGAAAAGGCATGCAAGGCGGACGACAAAGGCATTTGCCGTCAGCCATCACACGGCAACACGTCCGGCTGAATAGGATACGGCAAAGTCTTCTTTGTCTTTTGCTGGCTGACGGCAAAGATGCAAAGATCTTTGGCATGCGCTAGCAGACGACAAAGAGCCTGGACAGCACAAGTGCCTGCTTAGGTCCGTTAAGGGGATAACAACGTGCTTTGCCATCCGCCAGCGGACGACAAAGACCTTTGCATATTTGCCGTCTACCAGCGGATGACAAAGAACATTGATTATTTGCTGTCGCTAGCGGACGACATAGCATGCCGTGTAGCAATACCTGGGGGGTTGCTGCCCTATTTGGTAGCTTTGCCGCCAGCTGGCAGATGGCAAATAATCAATGTTCTTGGTCGTCCGTCGGCAAACGGCAAAGCATCCAAATTGTCAGCCTACTGCCCCAGGTTGCACAGGTAGCTGACACGTGGCATGGTTGTCGTCCGCTGGCTGATGGCAAAACTCTTTGTCGTCCGAGGGCAAAGAGCCTATATAGCCCTTGTTTTTTTTCTGTTTTTTCTTAAATTCATTCAATTTCACAGAATTTCACACATATATATATACACACATATGAAAATACCTTCCACAAGCATACCAACACATATAAATACCAAATCATAGTCATGCCATATGGATATGACCATCCAACACATATACATAACAAATGGTTTCATCCAAGACATGCACGTAGCCAACATATCCAACAACAAGCATACAATGGTTTCATCCATACATGCATATATAGGTAGAAAGTTTGACATTTTTCATCCTACAAAATCAAAACAAGAAGGAATCATAAAGAGAAGAGTAGACTCCATCAACGCAAGTTTCCTCATCTAAAGCAAATATGCACATTGGGAAGGAAAAAGTTAGAAGAAGAAGAAGAAGAAGAAGAAGAAGAAGAAGAATAAGACTAGCTAGAAAAAGAAGAAGAATACTAGCTAGAAAAAGAAGAAGAAGAGCTGGAAACAAAGGAAGAAAAGGAAGAAGAAGAAGAAGAACTTTTTTCTTCTATTTCTTTTTCTCCTCTCCTATTTTTTATCTTCTTCTTCTTTTTGCCGAGCTAGGTAAAAATGCTAAGTGTAGGTCATTTTAGAGCTAAGCTAGGTATTGGAGCTTACTAAGGTTATTATGTCATTTTCGAGGAAAGTAAGGTAAGTCTATATCATTTTGGAGGTAACAAAGATTATCACAACATTTTTGAGGAAAGTAAGCTAAGTATAGCTCATTTTTTGTCTAACTTAGGTAATTATGCCATTTAGGAGGAAAGTAAGTTAAGTATGCATTTGTTAAGCAAAACACTAGAGAAAACTTACCCTCATCACAACAAATGCGATGAAGATTTTAACTAAGGTAACAGTTGATCCAACGGCATAATGATACCAAACCTCATTATCAATGGCATATTTTCTATTCTTCTTAATCTTCAAGCACATTGCATCCTTCTTCAAGCGCATTGCATTCATCTTCATCTTGTGAACATCGACCACATCATCAACATACAACTCCAATTTCATCTTCTCTTCTTCAATTCTTTTAACTTTTCTTCCAAATACTCATTTTATTTTTCAACTGTATTTAAGTTCTCGACAAGAGGGTCGGTTGCAAATTCCTGTTCACATACCTCCTAGATTAAAATATCACTATGTCAACTTGATGGCCATAATTTTCATAAATGTGATACGCAACAAATAGTTATAAAAGAGGAATTACCACATCTGAACCATAAAGCGGGCGAGGGCCGACAGGGATGGATATCAAGACCATGACATTATGTATAACAAAGAATCATACAAAGTAAGAAAATTGTACAAGTAACTATATAAATCATACAATCGTACAAGTAACTATATAAATCAAGTACAACCTCAATTTTTTTAATACCTAGTAATAATATGGTTCAATAAATGCTTCAGGATCAAGCATCATCATCATCACTATCAGTAATGACATTCTCATCATCATTATTAATAAATGCATCATCATGTGGAAGGTCGCCTCTACGTAATCGGTCAAGAATTGACAGGTCATCCGCAGGAGTAACCTCTTCTAGTTCAGGCTCTTCTTGTTTCGGCTGAGGGGTGAAGTCTAGTTCACTGTCGTTGTCTGCTTCAATGTTCTAGGGTGAAGTAGAGATGTTCTTAAAATGTTTTTTGGAAAGACGTGTTTCTTGGAATAATTCTCCTTCATATGTGTCTTGGTTAATGTGAGGTTCCTAATCATCTTCATTGGGGGGAGTTGGTCTTACACGTGGCGGCACTTCATAAATGACATCCCAAACATTGAGATTAGGATCACTTTGACAGGCCCACGGTAGATAGAAAACTTGGGTTGCCTGTTAAGCCATAATATAGACATCGGGAACATCCAGATGGGTGCTTTGATTGGTTTCCACTAGCCCTATATGTTCATGAGTCCTTCTAGTCTCCTTCGGCTGGAACGAATTACATTTGAAGACTACGACGTTTGGTGGGTTTGCACCATAGAATTGAAGTTCATAAATTGCTTCAACTCTGCCATAATACTCAGTATCTCCTTCGTCGATAGTAGAGACGCAACAATTTGTAGACTTTTGGTTGGCCATAGATAGCTCTTTGCCATAAGTACGAAAGCGATACCCATTTATGTCGTATTTTTCAGATGAACGGACCTTATAGTCAAAACCATTAGCGACTTTTGTCAATTCGGCGTCCATAAGCTCTGAATTAGCCTACAAGTTTAATACGAAAGGGATTGTTTCATTAGCCACAAATTAGATGAAGAAATGAAATGGTCTAATGGTAATTACCATTTTTTTGAACCAAGAGATGGAACCGGGATAGCGGCCTCCATGCTTTGCCAGAAGCTCATACTCTTCGATGGAATCCTTTTGGAACACAGCTCCATACGAGAATTTGGTGAGGTATCGACTGTATCAAATTTATCCGGGAATAAGAGCAGTTCAAAGGAATTAGAAGTTGTGAAACAATGTACCGAGAAGTTACTCGATGTACAACCGCACTTCTGTTAGGTTGTTGAAGATATACAATGAAATGGTCTGCCATTCTTCGAAATCCAACGTTAAGGAATTAGAAGCACCGGCTGGTGCCAGATCACCATTGAATAGGCTGAGGTTGGATCGACCCTTTTTAGGGTCACCAACATTATACCGAGGCTTCGGATTATGCAAATGACGATTTTTGGCTTCATAGTGTGATGTCACGAAGTTTGCCGCCTCCTTAGTAATGAATGACTCGGCCATTGATGCTTCAATTCTACGTTTATTTTACATTTTGCTCGAAGCATCTTCTGCATCCTCTTAGTTGGGTATCACCAACGATTCTGTAGAGGCCCCCCAATCTTGCCTCGGTTAGGAGATGCAATATCAAGTGCTCTGTTGTATTAAAGAATCCCGGTGGATGTCTTCTCTAACTTGCAGATCAACTCCGGTGCCAATGACGGTGTCCTGGACTACGGGGTACTCACCACGTCGTCTCCCGATCAGTTGGATTAGGCCGAGGACCCCCATGGCCGTTAACTCATGGGCCAGTTCGGACAACCAAAGTATACACAAGGAAGATTCTACAAGACTTGGTGATCAAGACAAGGACTCCTCCCCACCGGCGTATTCGGCTAGGACTCATCATACCTCTAGGGCTTAGACCACAACATATGATCTCAAGGTTGATCAACTCTTGTAACCCCTATACTCATTAAAGTCAATCAAGGAGCATGTAAGGTATTATCTCATGAAGAGAGCCTGAAGCTGGGTAAAATCCCGTGTTCATGTTACCATTGATCCTAAGACGCATAGCTTGAGACCCCCTACCCGAGATCCGCCAGTTTTGACACCGACATTGGTGCTTTCATTGAGAGTTACCCTGTGTGATCGGCAAAAGGATCAATGGCTCGACTGCAGGTCAATTGCGACGTCGGCTTCTTCGTCACCAGCTCGACTGGTCACCTTGGTTTGACCGAGGACTGCGCCCTACCTCCTATCGTCATGTTCGGATGAGGGCCTTCATCAACATAAACTCCGATCTCTATCAAGATCGTGGAAGAATCATCCATGGAGCTCGGGGGCTCAACGTCAACATTGCCCTCGGGCGACCATGCTCTTTTTCTAGACAACAAACTCATATCGGCCGCCTCCTCCTCAAGCGTCGCTTAAACGATTGCTCCAATGGAATTATGCAAAATTGAATCTACGACAACACTAGAAAATTTCATCGAGTTCCGATGAAGGAATCTCTGGCAATCTCCGATATACCAGAGCCCTGTTGAATCTCGACGAGAATCCGGATGAGTTTGGAGCGTGCTGTCCAGCATCTACCACCTATCAAAAATTCAACTCGATCCGACCGTCCAAACTCCGGGAACCTTCCGATTAGTGGGTCACTTTTCAGATCTGTTTTCTGCGCGAGAACGAATCTGACCCGAGTTCATCTTCTTTATGAACGGGATTTCAGATATCCTTTTTGAAGGAAGTTTTTGTATGTGCTATTGTGTTTTATTCTCAGACACATCCCATTAATATTAAAAGTATTTTTTCAATATGATCTTCACCATCGCGCCGGTGTCAAACCGTCCCTACAACATCACTCCCTGACGGCCGACTTGCGCTAGACACATCGCCATTTTGTTGAGCCGAGTTCAACTTCTTCGGATCATCATCTCGGCCAGCCGAACAATAGTCCGGCATCTCGAAGGATAAATCCCCACCAACATTGCCGGCTGTTCTGGGGGCTTGGTCATCCCTTCATCAACTTACTTCAAAGACTTCAGCGTCACCGGCCGACCAGCTTCATCACATTAGCTGGACCATGGACTTTGCCTCGGCTAGTCAACCTTCTCCAGCATCGTCATGCCTTCGCTTCATCACCCATCAGGCAATGGGTGTGCGGATCGAGTCCTAAGTTTGGGAGTAACCTTTCTTCGGACCGCTACAACAAATAAACCAGGTGCTATTAATACGAGAAATTTTTGCTTGTTTGGGTTTATCTTTTCCAAGGAATTATTACTCTGCTTTGTTCCATCATCTATACACAGGCAAATCAAATGGTGGCTGCATTAACGACGGTCGCGTGGTAGTTCGGTCAGTTTCCGTACATTGTTCGGTGAATGCCGTATCTGGAACATGGATCGACCTGTGAATTTGGGCTTTGCCACGCCTTTACCACATCACGCCCTGCATCGACATTGACCTCGACGCTCAGGCATATCTCTTTCATTATTTACTTCGCTTGTATTAAATAAGTAGAAGAATTTTTTTAATATACATTATTATCTTTATTTGTCATTACTTTTTTTTGCACTATTTTATCTGTGCAGCCAATTGACTCAGACTGAGCCGCGCTGTCGCCTCCTTCGACCGAATTGTGTTGTCGCCCTGGCTTGCCGACCTGCTCCATTACTGCGGCTGGACTGAGGGCCTCATCTTCTCGGAGTGCCGAACTCTCTGCTCGGCCACCTTGGGACAAGCCTGGAGGCTGGAACCTTGTCCCGCATCAATTTCGGACCGCGTCATCAAAACCGAACATATTAACTAGCTAAGTCGCTTTCATGCTCAGAAACTTTCAGTTTTAAATTTTGTTCAGTTCGACCAAGCATTATACTTTTTGGAAAAAAAGCCATTTGTGAAGAAATTCGTTGTCATAATTTTGTTTGTGGCACACAAATTCAAATACCCGGTTTATTTGGAGGAATTCCTTTATGAAGTTTTTTCTCTTGCATATGATTATACTTGTACGGATTCGTTCCTTGTTCGTGTATTACGCCACAATATGCATCATATTGATTTAAGTGTTCCGCAAGCTGGGTTGCCTGGCCCTTGTGCTTACCCCTACGTTCCCGATTGTTCGTCTAGGGAGTAAAGGGAGCACCTCTACGATTCTCACGACCGGGTCATCCGAGCTCTGACCTCAGACTGGGTGAAGCCGGAAGCCAGCTCTCTTATTGTTTTCAATCATGGTCGGCATACAACGGCACTCATGAGTACAAAAAATCTATTGCACAAGTCTCATAGTAACAATGAGCAACTGAAGAAAGGTATCGACGGAGGTACTATTTTCTTCAAAGATGCTTCTTACACTTCATTAGTAATATAGCATAAGTTCCCTAAGCGCGCTTTGTCTGTTACAGCCTTATGGCATGATTGCCTGGTTATCGGAAACACCGTCGATATTCTCGAGAGGTGGTGTACATAACACTTTTCGTTCCTTGACCGAAGAGGGAGAAGCCGACGGTCGGTTAACACGCGTTCAAAGTTCGGCGTGAACACATATATGATATATGTATTTCGGTACATACAATCATTATACATAAAATTCTTTTACCCAAGTAATTTGGGGGATCTTAAAATTTATATGAGTTGTTTTATAGTAAAAGTGTTTTCTTCTTGGTCGTTGCAAAGGATGACCCGCGTGATGTCTTGAGATCGGATGTGCCATGTTAAAGCACGGCAGAAGCACAATTTTTTTTCCAATTTTCGGATTGGCACCGAACACTTGATCTTGTTCGGACATCAAGTTTTTACTGACATTTTTTGGTTTTCCAAGCTTATGGCACGTTTAAACAATTTGTGTGTTTCCAGCACAAGTCTCGCAGTGCAACGCCGGACACCTTTAGGGATTCGGCAAAAACATTCTCGCATATTGCTATATATGCATCAGTTTCAAATTGTGTCTTCGATCAATAGTTGGGTTTGCCCGGCTCTTGTGCTTGCCTCACACGTTCCGCTTTGTTCGGCTAGGTGTGCAAAGGGAGAACCACTGCGATTGTGCTTCTAGCTCACATGGTTAAGCACCTCAGTGGAGAAAGCCGAAAACTGACTGTCACAATAAGCGTAAACTGGTCAGCGATCCGATGACTATGTTAAATGACGGGTCATTTATAACAGTGGCCGAAGTGTTTACGGCTTGACCTCGGCTGTCGTCGAACACTAACCGGGGGCTCATAGCTAGCTTCCCTAGTTTAAAGCTCCTATGACTAAGTGGAAGTTAAAAAAGCATGCATATCTGATTACCTCGTTTCCACTAACACAACCGCCTTCGGGCACCGAGACGTCGGCTAAGGGTTGTCTTGTTATTGCGGAAAAAACTCGGCGTAGTATCTACAAAGGAGTAGGCGCCAACGATGGGCCACTTTCAGCTGATAAACGGTTGCAACGAAGTCAAAATAAACATATCGTCGGCATTTGTATTTAATATACAAGCGCCTCCTTCCGTAATCATCGTTATAAAGCCATAAATACGCATCAATTTGACTTAAGATTTTGGCAAAGCTGGGTTGGCTGGCTCCTGTGCTTACCCCTATGTTCCCGATTGTTCGGCTAGGTGGTAAAGGGAGAACCTCTGTGATTTTTACTACCGGGTCATCCGAGTAAGTACCTCAGACTGGGTGAAGCCAAAAACTAGCAATCTTAAAGGATCACATTGGTCGGCAACGATGGAAGTGAAAATTGTGGTTCATTAATAAAATAGAGTTCGGGAACTTTCCCCAAACTAAATCCTCAATATTTTCCTCCCACATTGACCGGAGGTGAGGTTTCATGATCATGATAACCATGACGACCCAAGGAAAGGAACCGATAGCGGGACTATTTTCCTTGGAAGATGGTCTTTATATTATGTAATATAACATATCTCTCTGTGTACCTTTGTTTATAAAACCGTATGGCCGGATTGCCTTGTTTTCCATACATCTTTGCCCTTATAACGGCTTTATAAAATAGGAAAACACTCCTTGACTACTAGCTGAAGAGGTTGAAGCCGATGGTCGGTCAACAAAGTTTTGTACAATGCGGATCCGAGCATTAATGATGTAAAGTACTTGGATACATAGAGTCATTACAGATAATTTGTGATTTTACTATGGATATCAATCCTTAATTCCCCCCCCCCCCGTGCCCGCATTAAGGCTCGGGGGCTACTGTCATTTACTAATATTAAAGGGGCACATCGATCCCCTGATTTAGTGTTGAAACCCGACCAGTGTCTCGGGGGCTACTGCATTGCCTATTCAATGCAGAAAAATTTAAGTGCAATACAGTTTACGAGGAGATTTTGATCCTCAAGTTGGTCGGCCTCACCCAACCCGAGTCTCGAGGACTGAGCACGCCGCTTTTTGTGTCCCGAAGTATTCTGCCAAGCTAGTACTGGGATCAGCGGTCTTATGTCATCCTTCAGGTGCATCTCGGGTTTTAGACCGACGCACACACCTTGTGGGCTACCGGCTATATATCTCGGCAGAGAGTAAATAGCACCAATCGAAAAATCAGCCCGCAGTCAGGGTGGTGCACCACCTCGGAAGTAGTCCAGCATAAAGCTCGGGCGTCAGTGGTTGGCTCCATAGATGGCATTTCCGGCATTAAACTCGGCTAACCTCCTTTAAACTTCTTCAAGCCAAGATGATCTATGACATCTCGGATAGAGTCCGGCGTTGGAGCTCGGATACAGTCTGGCGTTGGAGTTCAGATACAGTCTGGCGTTGGAGCTTGGACACGGTCCGGCATTGGAGCTCGGATACATTACGGCATTGGTACTTGGCTGCAAAAACATACCTCGAATGCAATCTGGCGTTGGAGCTCGGATGCAAGAGGACACTGCCGCCCGGGAATAACTTTAAACCTGTGGTGTGGCATAAAAATAACAAGGCATTGGTAAGGGCCGGAAACTTAAAGGGGCTCCTCGGATACCTGACATGTAAACTCTTCGGATTTATTTCGGTGATCCTCAGGATCGAAGATGAGAAGATTTGGTGAACCAGTTTTTAAGACCGACGACCGAAGATGAAGAACAGTGCGGAAGAATCGAGGCACGTCCCCAACTTGAAGACCGGTTTAGGGGGCTACTGATGGTGTCCTGGACTACGGGGTACTCACCACGTCATCTCCCGGTCAGTTGGATTGGGCCAAGGACCCCCATGGCCGTTTACTCATGGGCCAGTTCGGACAACCGAAGTATACACAATGAAGATCCTACAAGACTTGTTGATCAAGACAAGGACTCCTCCCCACCGGCTTATTCGGCTAGGACTCTTGTTATCCTAGGCCTCTGGTGCATTATATAAACCAGGGCCAGGCTAGTTGATAGATGATTATGACATTACTCATCATACTTCTAGGGCTTAGACCACAACATATGATCTCAAGGTAGGTCAACTCTTGTAACCCCTATACTCATTAAAGTCAATCAAGCAGCATGTAGGGTATTATCTCATCAAGAGAGCCTGAAGTTGGGTAAAATCTCGTGTTCATATTACCATTGATCCTAAGATGCACAGCTTGGGACCCCCTACCCGAGATCCGCCGGTTTTGGCACTGACAGCCAACTCTTCCATTTCTTCAACAGGTCAGGCCATAGTTCTTTAGCACAAAGAAGACGAAAGAAATAGCTTAGCTCTGCCAGTACTAGCCATTCATTCTCGGGGATGAATCCATGCAACATCATCGCAATCCATATGTGCCAATCATGACTCTTGAGACCAAACATCTTCAATTTTCAAGACTCGCTGCCCTCTTTAGATTCGTTGCATACACATCGGGGAACATCAAGTGCATTTTCACCCCCAAGATAATTTCCCTCATAGATGGCCTTCCAAGATTGAACCATGCCTTTGGCTTTGTCTAGTTCTTCTTTCCTTTCGGTGGTTGCTTGTTTTGTAACGGTCTATGCAGATTCCTCCATCTCATCATCCGAGTCCCGAGCATCATCCATGTCTTGCACCATGTCTTGCATCCCGGTACCATGCTCGTTGGTGCAACGATGAAGCACCTCAGCTCTGTCGCGTTGGTCAGACTCTCCATGAAATATCCACACCGTATAATTTGGCGTAAAACACCTCTCCTGCAAGTGTTTGCCCATTTCATCCTATGTCCTCTTGTGCCAATTGTTGCACCAGGCACAGGGGCACGGGGTTGTCCTCTGGCCATTTGCAAATGCGGCTCTCAGAAACCCCTTGGTTTTTGTTTACCATTCAGTGGTCATGTTTTTCTGACTAGTGTGACCAGTGTACATCCACGCACGATCACTCATCTTGCCTACCTACTTTACACATAAGAAATATATATATATATATATAAATTAATCAGCATGTATATTCATCAGTTAATGGAGTTTGTCACTTCCATGCAACCTAGACGCTAATAGGTAAAGATAGGTCCTAATCCCACACAAGTATGTGTAGATTGGGTTCGTTTTCCCATGCTCTCCTCCGAATCCGACCCAAAATTTCGGCAGCACCTCCCCGCTGTTCTTCTGATACACGTCTCGGCAATAAGCGGAGAGGATGTGTACCTGGAGAACAACAGGGAGGCACTGACGAAATTTTGCATCGGATCGGGAGCAAAGCATATGGAAAAACAAACCCAATCTACACATACTCGGGCTGTCCATGGATAACATTGGATAATAAGAAAGAATGACGGTTATAAATATGCAAATGCATGCATATTTATAGATGTAACCCTTTCGAACGGTAGACGCATAGTGGTCATGCATACTGATGATTGAATACACCTATAGGTAGCAAGTTTCATCGGCACGAAGACCAGAACAGACCGAATCAAGGGGGGGAGGAGATGTCATTTGTGCTAACCCACGAATGCAGGGGCTGAGCTCGCCAAACACTAGACCCTCATGGTGACAAAAAACTGCACATTTAAATCAAAAGATGAGTTTCATAACACTATTGTTTTTTCCGTCAACCTAACTAAATATTTACAACAGGACAGCGGGTTAGGGGTTCCTCGGCATCGATAGAACCCTAAATAGAAAGTGTCATCGGTGCAAGATACATGAGGCGCTCGGCATTGAACACTAGATCCACGTCCCACATATGATGCCGGCGCCCGGCGTCCCGCAACAATAGTTCTGGTGGCCGATGACAGTCGAACACCTTGGCAAATTTGTCTGGCATCCTTTGCAATGAGGATTAAAGCCAAGTTTTGAAAGTACAAACAACCAAACCGAGTTGAGTCAGTTTGGGTGTTTCAAGTTCCAACACTTAGCTTTTAATCGCCATCTCAGAGGCTGCAAGACAAATTCGCGATGGTGTTCGACTGCCATCGACGCCGAGAACTGTTGCTGCGGGCCGCAGGACCCCTGTGTCACTTGTGGGACGTGGATGTAGTATTCGACACCGACGGCCATATGTATCTTGCACTGACGATACTTGCTATTTAGGTTCCATCGACACCAAAGAACCCCCTAAGCCTCTCGTCCCCGGTCGCCCTAAATTAGCATGCATTCAATAAGCAAAACTACATCACCTCTTCCGTCTGTACATTGTCGAATATTATCACTAATACATCTCGAATAGTATCATACATATAGCATCGCTAATACAGCTAGAACTGTAGCGAACGATGGGTATCGATGCGGCCGGTGGACACCCAAAGAGAAGGAACCATCACAGGATCATAGCTCTAGTGAGATCCCTGAAGAACCTGCCAGGTATTGTCGAACATGCCCTCCAACACAACCATGTGGCGATGGACATGCTTGTCCTCCTCGCTGACACGGTGACACACAACCTTCGCGGTGTACGAAAGCCTCGGCACCGTTACTAGCCCACACGACCACCACCAAAGAAGGTTCGGGTCAACAACGGGCTGGCTCCTCAACAAGATGCGCCCCCGGAAGGTAGAACCTCCCAGTACCAGCCCAGCGGAGCCGAGTCTCGGACATGTCCGCTCTGATCAAGCAGGCCTCCTTCGCCGAGTCGACGACGAGGATATGGGATAGGCATCGACGACGTCGATGTGGGAATAAATGCTTTAACTAAAAAAATAACAACAAATTCGACGTGTTCAAAATAAACCAGAAACTTAACCTAAACTAAACCTAAACTAACTAAACTAAACCTAAACTAAACTAAATCTAAGCCAAAACCTACAAAACAGAAACAAAACCTAAACTAAACTATACTAAACATAGCTAAACTAAATCTAAAAAACAGAAGAAAAATAAGAAAATGTCTCACCTTCAGGCGGCCGAGGCGGTGAGGCGAGGCGGGGCGGCCGGGGCGGCGAGGCGGGTCGAGGCGGGACGGCGGCGCGGGGTACTAATGAGGGGAGGGAGAGAGGGGTTGTGCAAGGACCTTTTGTTAGATAGGGCACAACTCTTTACCGTCCGCTAGCAGACGGGAAAGAGCCTAGCTAACGGACGTTAATTTGGCCACTTTCTTTGCCGTCTGCTGTGTAGGATAGTCTTTTTCTTGCTCACATTATCCCGGTGGATGCAGGGGGCAGAACCCCCTTTCCTATGGATAACAGTGGCAGGCCCTAGAAAATGCCCTCCACTACCAAAAAAAGACTATATTAACAGTGGTGGGCATAATCTAGAGACCGGAGCTGGTACCTCTTGCATTCTTATTGGCCAATAACCTTATCGGATGCAGCGCTGGTGGCGAAGAATCGATAGGGTGGGTTCATGCATCTCGGAGGATGGAATCTCAGAGTACTACTTGTTAGCTAGACTACAGGGTATCTAGCTTTCCAGGATGAAGCGAAGAGAATTGGACAGCAGCAAAGAGAGAAGATGCAGCTGTTGGACACATGCACTAGTGCTAGAGAAGCTCACGTACTACTACCTCCGTCCGGATTTATTGGTCCTCATTGTATTTCGTGTTAAATTTTGACCATAGATTAAACTAACAAAATGTTGACGCATGTCACTAAATATTATATTTCGGGAAACTACGTTCAAATACGAATCCAATAAGATAATTTTTCTTCACATGCATTAATATTTTGTTAGTTAAATTTTTAGTTAAAATTTGACACAAACTATAAAAAGGACCTATAAACCAGGACGGAGATAGTAGTACAAAAGGGACCTATAAACCATTTAGTTAGAAGCTTTATTTCTTGTTGACTGCCTGAGTTACAACCGAAGGACTCTAGTCCTTGTATAGGGGATTACAAGATTGCTGTGAGCTGCACGTGTACAGCCACGTAGACACACTGGAACCTACCACATACTAGAATTTATTGCTTGAATGTCCAGCTCATGCATGCACCATTCTACTAGTAACACGTACACTTCCTTAACAGCTAAGATACAGCAGCCTTGCCGACTTGCATGATATTTTCAACCGGCATGCAACTCTGATATTTTGGGAGCACAAGATTAACTGTAACATTCACCCCCTTAATCTTGTTCCTCCTTGAGATTTTGTATGCCGATTCGATCTCTCATTTCCAAGAACTTGAGTCTACCGAGCGGTTTAGTGAGAATATCCGCAAGTTGATCTTTAGTTGCGACGTACTCCATCTCGATTTTACCATCCTCTATGCATTCACGTATGAAGTGGTATCTTGTATCGATGTGCTTGCTCCTGTCATGATAAACTGTATTCTTGCATAATGCAACTGCTGATGTGTTGTCCACTCTCAGTGTAACCTTGTTATCTGATTGCATTGTCAATTCATTCAGCAGACGTTCAAACCAGATGCCTTGACAAGCTGCTGTAGTAGCAGCAATATATTTCGCATCACATGACGATAATGCTATCGTCTTTTGTTTCTAAGATGCCCAGGTTACCAAATTTGGACTAGGGAAAAATATAGTGCCAGTAGTACTCTTCCGGTCATCAACATCTCCAGCCATGTCGCTATCACTATCGCATACAAGACTGGATTTTTCAAAGCCCTTTCTCACATAACGACATCCAAAATTAATTGTACCACGGATATACCTCAAGATTTGCTTCACAGCAGCCATATGCTCCTTGGTTGGATTTTCCATGTATCGACTCACTATTCCAACCGCATATGCTATGTCCGGTCTAGTATTTACCAAATATCGAAGTCTTCCAACAATACTGCGATAGTCTGTCTTATCTACCAGAGGACTCTTGCTTGATTTACTCAATTTTTGTTTCGCTTCCATCGGTGTCTGGGACGGGTTGCAATTAGCAAGCCCACACCACTCCAATATTTTTGATGCATAAGATGATTGAGACAAGCGAATTTCTTCATCTTTGTGCTGTACTTCAATCCCAAAATAATAGCTTAATAATCCGAGGTCACTCATGCTAAACAATTTCTTCATCTCCATCTTGAATTTTTCAATTTCACCAGTGCTTGTTCCTGTGATAATCAAGTCATCCACATATACACCAACTAGGAGACTTGTATCACCAATTATTCTCTTGTAGACAGCATGCTCAACTGGGCTTCTCTCAAACCTAAGTGACACTAGGCTTTTATCAAGTTTTGCATACCATGCTCTTGGTGCTTGATGAAGCCCATATAATGCTTTCTTGAGCTTTAATACCTTGTCCTCATTACCTTCTTGTTCATGACCGGGTGGTTGCATCACATATATCTCGTCCTTCAAGTTGCCATTAAGAAAAGCTGACTTTACTTCCATGTGATGCACCTCCCATCCTTCTTGAGCTGCCAACGCTATGAGAAGTCGCACAGTTTTGAGTCCTGCGACTGGTGCAAAAACTTCATCATAATCAACTCCTTGCTTTTGCACATAGCCTTTAGCAGCTAGACGTGCTTTGTGCTTGATAATACTGCCCTGTGAATTTTTCTTTACCTTGAATACCCATTTCAAACATATGGGTCTATGTCCAGGTGGTAGATTAACAAGCTCCCATGTTCCATTCCTCTCAATGGAACCAAGCTCTTCTTCCACTGCACGCCTCCAACATGCATGCTTGTTGGCCTCCTGAAAATTTGTTGGTTCTTCCATGGCTAGCAAAAAAAGACCGGAATAATCATCACTGACCTCTGTTGACTCATCATAGATGTCCAAAAGGGGGCGGACTCGCTTTGGTGGTGTAGACGTGTCGTGTGCGACACCGCTCTTCGTGACACCAATAGGTGTGCTAACCTCATCGCTTGTACCACCAGTTGTTGTTGTTGCTGTGTTTGGTACAACTCCTGTACCATCAGTACATGCCTTGCTCGGGGAGCTAGGAGAATTGTCGGTGTCGCTCATTGCTCCTGGCGGCACCATGTTATTTCCTACATCAGTGTGAGGCGGATAATATACTATAAATTCATCACCAAGGTTGTCTGCACCTTCACCTGACACGGCCTCCCATGTCCATGGTCTATTTTCTTCAAACACCACATATCTTGAGATATGTAGCCTTTTTAACGCTGGATCATACATACGATATGCCTTTGTACCATCCTCCTAGCCGATGAACACCATTGGCATGCTGCGATCAGCGAGCTTCTTCACATGTGGATGCACCACCTTGACATGTCCAACACAACCAAAGGTGCGAAGATGACGCGCACCTGGTTTCTTACCGTAGAAAGCTTCATATGGTGTTTTACCGATGACGCTCTTTGTCGGTGAACGGTTCAGGAGATAAACTGCCGTTGACACGGCTTCTCCCCAAAACCTTCCAGGCATTCTCATGCTCTTCAACAAGCTTCTAGCCATAGAAACCACCGTCTGCTTTCGTCGTTCCACCACACCATTCTGTTGTGGTGAATATGGCATGGTGAGGAACCTCTTGATGCCCAAATTCTCACAATACTCGTGGAACTCATGAGAGGTAAATTCTCCTCCTTGGTCAGTGCGGAACGCCTTCATCTTAGCGTTCGCCTACATTTCAGCACCAATTTTTATCTTCTTGAATGTGGCAAAAGCTTCATCTTTGTTTTTGAGAAAAGCAACCCACATATATCTACTATGATTATCTTTGTTTTTGAGAAAAGCTTCATCCTGGGTCTGTATATCTCCTGTAACAACTCATGTATATCCAGCTATGCAGTTGTGCCCTAGCGCACGTATATATAAACCCCCTAAGGCCACCGTATTGGGTGCGCCGATCCAATCAACCCTTCCTCCAGTTTTCACATGGTATCAGGCCCTCTCGCTTAACAGCATGATGGGTTCCCCTACTACCTCTGCTTCCTCCTCCGCCGCCCTAACCACCCTCTCACTGCCGGCCTCCTTCGGCGGCCTGCCTGCTTCCGCCGTGCCTACCCCTTCTGCTAGCCTGATCACAGCCAAGCTCACATCCTCCAACTTTCTCTCCTAGAAAGCTCAGATCCTTCCTCCCCTGCGCATCGCCAACGCCACCGGCTACGTTGATGGCACCGAACAAGCTCCCGATCGGCTTCCATGGCGGTCTTCAGGAAGGAAAACCTCTCCATGGCGGAGTACTTCGCCAAGATCCCCGCCAACGTCGACCAGCTTGCTGCCGTCGGCCGTGCCATGCGCGATGAGGACATCATCACCGTTGTCATCACTGGCCTCGACAACGAGTATGAACCCCTCATCACCGCCGCCACAACCCGCCTCGACGTCATGACGCTCGGGGAGTTCTACTCTCATGCCATCGCCTTTGAGCGCAGGCGTGAGTACAACGCGGCCCGCCTTCGTCTTCAAGCTGGTGGGTCCTCCGTCAATTACGTTGCTCGCGACAACACCAACCCCAACCGCGGCAACAACAACAACCCTAATCGCGGCAAGGGAAACTACAGCGGCAAGGGCCGTGGCAACTCTGGCGACCACGTCAGCTACAACAACAACGCCCGTGGTGGTGACCGCGGCAACCGTGGTGGTGCTGGCAATCGCCAGCAGATCGACTACGGTGGAAACCGCGGTGGTGACCGCGGTGACTATGCTGGTGGTGGTGACAACCGCGTCCAGTGCCAGCTCTGTCGAGGCCCCGGGCACTTTGCTTGGGAGTGCAGCCAGCGTTATAATCACGCGTTCCAGTCTCTACACTCCAAGATGGCGGGCCTTGCAGCTGCTTCTCCTCCGTCCATCCTTGGCGACCCCGCTTGGTTCACGGACACGGGGGCGTCAGATCACATCACCTCCGACCTGAATCGCCTTACTGTGAGGGAAATATCCAGGGCGGGACCGCATCCATACGGCTGACGGCTCAGGTTTGCACATAGCTCATCGTGGTCATGCAATTCTTCCTACACCATCTGCCAACCTTCAACTTCGCAATATCATTCATGTCCCTAATGCAGACAAGAATCTTCTTTCTGTTAATCGTCTTGCTGTTGATAATCATGCTTATCTAAAATACTATCTACTCATTTTCTTATGAAGGCTTTGATCACCAAGAAGGTACTTCTTCAAGGCAGATGTGAAAATGGGCTTTATCCCATTCGGCCCTCTCGACCCCGTGCCTTGTCCTCGGTTAGGCTCTCCGTTGAAGATTGGCACGCTAGGCTTGGCCACCCATCATCTCAAGTCGTCCAGCATGTTTTGGCTTCAAATAAACTCATTTCGTCTAGTCGGTCTTTGACCAATGTGTGCAATCACTACTAGGAAAAGAGCTATAGATAGGAATGATACTAATGGTGCACCTGGTAAGTAGTGCGCCACTACTATATACTAATGGCGCACTGGTTGGAGGTACGCCATTAGTGTGGAAGACACTAATGGCGCACCAGAAACACGGTGCGCCACTAGTATTTATTTTTTTTCTATTTTTCCATACATACTAATGGCGCATGATGTCAAAGTGCGCCATTACTAGTTCTAACTAGTAATGGCGCACCTTGCAGACAGTGCGCCATTAGTATATATATATATATATATATATATATATATATATATATATATATATATATATATATATATATATATATATATATATATATATATATATATATATACTTTTTTCCAAAACTACTAATGGCACTCGATCTCGATCCCCCCCTCTCGATAGCTATCCCCCTCGCCAGATCCCACTCGCCGCCGACCACCCCCCACCCTCCCCCCGCTCCACCGCCGCCGCCGACCCCATGCACCCTCCCTCGCTCCACCGCCGCCGATGACCCACCGCACCCTTCCCCGCTCCACCGCCGCCGCCGACACCCCGCACCCTCCCCCGGCCCGCTCCACCGCCGCCGACGACCCACCGCACCCTCCCCCGCTCCACCGCCGCCGCCGACACCCCGCACCCTCCCCCCGGCCCGCTCCACCACCGCCGCCGACACCCGCACCCTCCCCCACTTTTTGAAGATATTTTTAAATAACAAATTTGATGATTTTTTAAAATAAGAAATTTGATGATATATTCGAATAACAAATTTCATGATATTTTCAACTAAAAATAAAAAAACAAATTTGATGATATTTTTTTAAAAAAAATTTGATGATATTTGATGATATCTTCTGTTCTAGTCCTCATGAAAATAACAAATTTGATAAAAAACAAATTATTAGATGCAACAAGAAATAATGAAAAAAAATGTTACTAATGGCGCACCAGAGTGGGGTGCGCCATTGCTGTCAAAAAAAAGTTACTAAAGTCGCACCACGGGGTGGTGCGCCATTGCTATAGCTGGATACCCCTTCGCCCGATCCCCCCTTCCCTCTCCCTCGCCAGATCCCCCTTCCCTCCCCTGCCGGCCACACCCGCTCCCACGACCCCCGGCCCGCTCCAACGACCCCCTCGCCCGCTCCAACCTGCTCCGGCTCCCCCGCGCCCGCTCCGACCACCCCCGCGGCCAGCCGTTCGAGCTCGATGACTCTGCATCATGCGGATCGAGGTCTTCTTCCACCTCTGGCCACCGCGGCCTCACCATCGATCCGCGTCACCTCGTCAACCCCGACCCCGCACGAGCTCGCCATCGTCTTCCTCTCGGTGAGCTGCACCGGTTCCCCTTCCCCCACCTTCGATTTCATCGCCCCCCGTGGCCGTGCTCCCCTCGGCCCCTGGCCGCGCCCTGGCCCCGCCCAGGCGCGCTCACCGCACCGCCACCGCGCCTCCACTACGCTCGGGCCGCGCCCTAGCCCCGCGCGTCATCGATGCGTCATCATTGAAGAATGAAGCATGGATGCCCCAGCCGGCCAGGCCATCATCTGCTGGTGGCCTCGCCTTGTACGATTAGATCGGATCGGGCGGGCGGGCGGCACTGTTGGCCGTCCTCTCATTGCTGCCGGGGCGGGCGGTGGCATTCCCATGGCCACTGGCAGTGCCAGGCAGGTCTGGTTTGGGGTGCGTGCTGGTGCCTTCAATTCACGCATTGATGACGCGCCCTGGACCATCCAAATTTGAAGAAATGGAAGGGTAGTGCAGTTTCTAAAAAAGAAAGCAGCAGATGTTTGCTATATGGGTAGTGCAGTTTCTAAAAATGAAAGCAGCAGATGTTTGCTATATTAGGACCTCTCCCAAGTACAGTAGCCATTAGTCTAGTTCCCTTGCACTTGTAGCCACTGACTAGAATATAAAGCTGTAGAATTTGTTGTATTTTCTGCTTAAGATTGGTTAGGAAATTACTGGTGAGCAAGTTGCATGCTAGTGTGCATATTTTTGCAGCTCTGTACTGATTCTGAGAGAATCAGGCCGTTTGGAGGTTGAGTAGAGACTACAGAGGATCAATCCTACTGTTGTTGCTGATTAGTTGTCATGAAATTCATATATGCTTCTATCTTTATTGTTATTTTGTTTCAGTACTCCAATGGTTTGCCTAGATGTCCGTGTAAGAAGCAAACTAGTGTGATTTCACTGTTTTCTGTCATCTACCTACAAAATGTATATTCCGAACTTATTTCACATATCTCATTCTGCTCTGTACTAAACTTCGTCTTGAATTGTTCTATGTTGAATGTACAGTAGAAAATAAATTATCAATGACTAGTAGTGATTCAGTTCAACTAATGGTTAACAATTATTCAATTCTGCTTTGTGTTAAACATCATCTTGAATTGTTCTATGTTGAACATAGAAGATAAATGTTCAATGATTGGTAGTGATTCAGTTCAAGCAATGATTAAAGATGATTTAGTCCCACTATCTTTTATGCTTATTAACTTATTTTTCTATTTTCTGGTGATAGTTCTGAACTGGTAAATAAGTTAACATGCGTAAGTGAGACTTGGCATTTTAAAGCTTAGGGTCTTCAACTTCAACTATGAATTGGGATGATAATGTTATTTTGCCTTCTTAACAGAATGGTGTCATAATCAGACTATATAGTAAAAAGAAATTTTGCCTTCTTTCATGATGCATAGACTATATTTGCCATGGCCCGGTGCAAAAGAAATTTGCCATGTTGCAAAAAGAAAAGAAATTTTCCATGGTGCATATAGTAAAAACAATGCCATGACCATTGTGTCGTGATGATTTTGCAGGTACCCCGAGAGGCCCTTGAGTTTGTCGGAATGTCGATTAACTTCCGTTCCGGCAAATTCAGGTACTCCATATGTCCTATTTTCAGCAAAGGTAATGCTGAAATTTTCCGTGAATTTTAGCATGACTTTGCTAAAAATAGGACATATGGGGTACTTGCGACTAATGCCTGTTATCATGCATGTTTTATGATCTATTGTAAGGGTACTAATTGGTCTCTTCTGCTCCTTATCAGAGATGGTGGGAAGCAGCCACCGCCGCTCTGCGACACCGTAGTACGAGTTGGATGTTTCCGAGTTCTTCACTATCATACTTGAGACTTCAGTATCATCCATGACGCAGGTATATAAAACGAGAGATCTCCCCTTCACCCATCTCATTATGATATCTGTTGTTTGCTACATCACTCATTGTCTCAAACTGCAGAGGCTGCCTGACAGTTTTATGAACATGCTGATGGGTGAAGATCCGCCAAATAATGTGAAGCTGCGACAGGCCGGCAGCCGGTTTCGCAGGCAGTGGGATGTGGAGTTGGTGATCAAGAAGGGCCACATGTACTTGTCTCGTGAGTGGGAGAAGTTCTACCGTGCCTATAGGTACTTCCTTCCCTATAGGTACGACGACAACGCCACCATGCTCATCGTGAAGGTGTTCAACACGACTATGTGTCGCATGCGCTATGCTGCTGATGATGATGCCGGTACGTTCTGCCTCTTCTTATTCCTCTACATTTGGCTTTGTCTCACATCGATTGTTAATGGTCATTGTTGCATTTTGGACAGGTAATGGGAGCAACAGCAGCGACACTGGCTACAGCCAAAGCAGCAGCGACTATGGCTGTAGCAAAAGCAGCAGTGATTCTGGCTGTAGCGAAAGTAGCAGCGATTCTGGCTGGCAGCAGCATAGACAACAAGAAGGATGATCCGGACTGGAGTGCGGGAGAAGAGGAGCAGATTGAGGATGAGGAGCTGCAGGATGACGATGGGCATCAGGCTGAGGATGACCTAGCGCTGGTGGTGGCTGACCAAGGGCAAGAGATGGTGGTGGCTGACCATGGGCAAGAGATGGAGGTGGCTGAGGATGACCTAGCGATGGTCGGGCCTGAAGGTGGCCTCGCGATGGTGGTGGTGCCTGACAATGACCACGCACCGGTGGTGGCGCCGGCGATCCCACAGCTGGGCGACATGACCATGCAAATTGTGCTAGAAGACTACATCCCACTGCCTCCACTGCCTCCACCGCCTCGCCGCTCTTAGAGCATCAGGGAGAGGAAGGAGAAGGAGAAGGAGAAGAATAATGCATGAGAACTGAACTTTGTCAGGTATGTCAGATCTCCTATAGGTTAGTTATCCAAAATGATATATATATATATATATATATATATATATATATATATATACTTAGTTACCTATGTTATCTCTAATATGCCTTGTTTCCTATAGGTTAGCTTCATTTTTACCTAAGTTGGCTCTAATATGCTAACTTAGAGCTTATATGCTTAGTTTCCTATAGGTTAGCTCCAAAATAACTTATGTTAGCACAAAATGATCAAGTTTACATAATAAGCTTATAGTCTTTTTCTTATTCTTCTTCTTTTCCAAAATGACATAGGTTAGCTTCATTTTACCTAAGTTGGCTCTAATATACTAACTTAGAGCTTATATGCTTAGTTTCCTATAGGTTAGCTCCAAAGTAACTTATGTTAGCACAAAATGATCAAGTTTACATAATAATCTTATAGTCTTTTTCTTATTCTTCTTCTTTTCCAAAATGACATAGGTTAGCTTCATTTTACCTAAGTTGGCTCTAATATACTAACTTAGAGCTTATATGCTTAGTTTCCTATAGGCTAGCTCCAAAATAACTTATGTTAGCACAAAATGATCAAGTTTACATAATAAGCTTATAGTCTTCTTCTTATTCTTCTTCTTTTCCAAAATTCTTCTTATTCTTTTTCTAGTGTTCTTCTTCTTCTAGTATTCTTCTAGTCTTCTTCTTTTTCTTCTTCTAACTTCTTGGTTATCATTTTACAGATTTGATTTAATTGACGGAAGCTTGCGTGGATGGAGTGCTTCTTTTCCATTTGTGTTTTTATTTTGTATCAATGTGAAACTTTTGTGAATTGATGGATAATGGTGTTGGATGAACAATGTGAAAATTTTGTAATATGTAACGATGGAACTATGTGTTGGCTATGTATGTATATATGATGGAACTTGTGTGTTGGCTATGTATGTATATATGATGGAACTTGTGTGTTGGCTATGATTGTTATATGGATGCTTGTTGTATATATATGTGTTGGATATCTCATAGGTGAAATAGTGACCTGAGATTAAGAAAAAAATAAAAAAATTGTTACTAATGGCGCACTACAATGTGATGCGCCATTAGTATAGAAGACACTAATGGCGCACTGTGGGCAAAACTAATGGCGTACTGCCTGGTGCGCCATTAGTATACCGGATACTAATGGCGCATCAGTGGTGCGCCATTAGTAAAAAATACTAGTGGCGTGCTACTAATGGCGCACTGGTAATGCGCCATTAGTAGGCAAAACCAGTGCGCCATTAGTAGGCTTTTTCCTAGTAGTGAATGCATCTCAGCAAGGCAAAGCACATCAGCTTCCCTTTCCTAGGTCATCAATTGTTTCGTCTTTCCCTTTGGAACTAGTGTTTTCAGATGTGTGGGGACCTGCTAAGACTTCATCTAGTGGGTTCCAGTACTATGTTTCATTCATCGATGATTATAGTAAATTTGTTTGGATTTATCTCCTCAAATGAAAGTGTGATGTGTTTGATGTTTTTCGTGATTTCCTTGCTCATGTTGAACGCCTCCTTACTCGCAAAATTCTATGTGTTCAATCTGACTGGGGCGGCAAATACAAAAAAACTTAGCAGCACATTTTTTCGTCAACTTGGCATTGCACATCATGTATCGTGCCCACACACACATCAACAAAACGGTTCCGCTGAGAGGAAACATCGTCACATTGTTGACATGGGGTTGTCGCTCTTATCACATGCTTCTATGCCATTGTGGTTTTGGGATGAAGCCTACCTATCTGCGTGCTATCTTATCAATAGACTTCCTAGCCGTGTCATAGGAAAACTTAGTCCCATGGAAAAGTTGTTTCAACAAAAACCAGACTATGCGTCTCTTAGAACCTTTGGGTGCGCATGTTGGCCAAACTTGCGCCCATATAACACACACAAACTCGCTTTTGGCCAAACTTGCGCCCATATAACACACACAAACCAGACTTGCGCATGTTTCTAGGATATAGCATCCGTCACAAAGGCTACAAATGCCTTCATGTTCCCACAATCCGCATCTATATTTCACGTGATGTTGTGTTTGACGAGAAATTTTTTCCGTTTGCTCAAACCCAAACAGCTCCCCTGCCACCCCGTGTTGCAGAACATGCCATCCTCCTTTTTCCGCATGACCACATGAAATATTGCACTTTTGTTTTGGACGCTAATCTGGATGCAGGATCCCGTATGCCACAGACGATCCCAGGAGGAGGTACCCCAGGATCCCATGCAGATTCTGGCGCTGATCCCGAACGTGATCCGTTCTTGGATCCCGTGTCTGCAGACGGTAGAGGAGTGCTCTCTCCCTCCACGCGCGACAGCAACACGCCCGCCTTCCCATCGGACCAGGTGTCCGACCCGGGTGGGCCGCCCACCCCACCCGCTCCTGTGCGGCGCACGTCGCCCCCCGCAGTGGGGCCCACTGCTAGGCCGGTTCCCGCTGCACCCGACACGCCTGCTTCTGCCGCCTGCGTGGCGCCCATGTCTGCTGTGGGAGAACCTGGTGGTCAGCCGTCCCCGGTCGCAGGCACGGGATCCCAGGCTGATCCGCTTGCCGCGCAGCTCGCGGGATCCCAGGTGGATCTGTCTGCTGTTGTGCCCGCTGGATCTTCTACGGCTTCCGGCACCTCTGCTCAGTTGGGACATGCCATGGTCACCCGGACCCGCGACCACACGCGCCATGTCAAGCAATACACCGATGGCACCATCGTCTACGACCCGTCCAAGCGTGCTTTCCTGACTGTACGTGAGCCTACTGGTTACCGTGAGGCGCTATGGTCCCCAGGCTGGTACCAAGCCATGCAAGCTGAACTTGATGCGCTGCGTCAAAATGGCACTTGGACCCTTGTTGCTCCGCCACCCAACGTCAACATCATTGACTGCAAATGGGTTTTTAAGGTCAAGCACAAGGCAGATGGCTTGGTGGATCGCCTCAAAGCTCATCTTGTGGCGAAGGGATCCAAGCAACGGTACGGTCTGGACTATGATGACACGTTCAGTCCGGTTGTCAAACCTGTCAGTGTGCGTCTGGTGCTTTCTCTAGCAGTTTCACGTGGGTGGTGCTTGCGGCAGTTAGAGGTCCAAAATGCTTTCCTTCATGGCATTCTGCAAGAAACGGTGTACATGCGTCAACCTCCTGGTTTTGAAGAGCCTTCTGCCCCTCGGTACCTATGCAAGCTTCAGAAAGCCCTCTATGGTCTTAAACAAGCTCCTCGGGCTTGGTACTCTCGGTTGAGCACTCGTCTTCAACAACTTGGTTTTCTGCCATCCAAGGCTGACACGTCCCTCTTTGTCTTCAATCGAAGAGGGGTCACCATGTTTATGCTCATGTACGTTGATGATATTATTGTGGCCAGTTCCTCTCCCATTGCTACCACCAAGCTTCTTGCTGATCTTCAGACTTCGTTTGCTCTTAAAGATCTTGGTCCTTTGCACTATTTTCTTGGAGTCGAGGTGACATCATCGCCTGGGGGACTTGTTCTGTCTCAACAGAAATATATTGGCGATATTCTTCACCGTGCGAACATTGAAAATTGCAAGATCTCTACCACGCCTATGTCCTCAAGTGAGAAAATCAGCAAGGAGAGTGGCACACCTCTTGGACAGGATGACAGCACAAATTATCGCAGTTTGGTTGGAGCTCTTCAGTATCTAACACTCACGAGGCCAGACATCTCCTTTCTTGTAAATCGAGTCTGTCAATTCTTGCATGCACCAACCACAGTACATTTTTCAGCAGCCAAACGCATTCTGTGATACTTGAAGTATACACGAGGTATGGGACTGTCTATACGGAAGTCTCCCTCCATGTTGCTGAGTTGCTTCTCATATGCAGACTGGTCAGGATGCAGTGACGACCGCAGGTCCACAGGAGGCTTTGTTGTGTTTCTTGGACCCAATCTGGTGTCTTGGAGTTCGAGGAAGCAAGCCACCGTCTCACGATCCAGCACTGAATCTGAATACAAGGCCTTGGCGAATGGAACAGCGGAGGTAATATGGATACAGTCTGTTCTTGGAGAGCTTGGAGTATTTATGTCTCGGCCTCCAATTTTGTGGTGTGATAATCTGGGTGCTACCTACCTGTCGGCGAATCCGGTGTTTCATGCCAGAACAAAACACATAGAAGTGGACTTCCACTTTGTTCGAGAGAGGGTTGCGGCGAAGGCTCTTGATGTTCGATTCATCTCGTCGAAAGAACATGTTGCAGATATATTTACTAAGCCACTGGCTGAGGCTCCGTTTGTATCAAATAGATGCAATCTTAATCTTCTAGTACCAAGTTAAGATTGAGAGGGGATGTGAAACATGTAGTTGTGATCTAAGAAGTAGTAAGTATCTGTATATCTCCTGTAACAACTCATGTATATACGGCTATCCCGTTGTGCCCTAGCGCACGTATATATAAACCCCCTCAGACCACCGTATTGGGTGCGCCGATCCAATCTACCCTTCCTCCAGTTTTCACACTACCACCCCCTGGAGCCCATGCATGCAGCAGAGCGCAGCTTTGTGCACGTACTTTTGGTTTGAGTATTGCTTGGTTCGAAGTTCTTTTCATGGTGAAAAGCTAAAAGGAGCACATGCACACTTACCATTCAATATGACGACGGTTTGTTCTCACTGCTTTCGACACTGCATCGCTCATATGGTTACAGTGGTTATGTTAAAAGAACAACTTTGAGATTGAACGATGACGACCAGCTCCCTTTGTATCTTATATTGTGGAGTTCAGTATACTGTACGGGAAGCATTAAGCAAGGTATATGTCATGGACGCTCTCCCTTTTCCATAGAAAATTTTACCTGCGACCACCAGCCCATGATTCTACCCATGGTATGGAGCGGTTCTACCCACGGGCTGGGGATACCACAGTCCTTCTAACCATCCAACCACAGATTGGTTCGCCACCAAGTACGTATTTGAATAGGATAAATCCCACATGTACAAAAAGAAGTGCTGAATGCCCACGTTGAATTTAGCTGCAAGGAAAAAACACCCACGTCTACGTTATGAAAATACAATACAAAAACATCTCTTCCTTTGTTTAACAAAAGAAACAGAACGTGCATGAATAGGATTAGTCACATATGTAAAAAAAAAAGGGAGTACCTAGAACTCATCTAGATGAGATATAATTTGGTGTCATTCATTTTGGAAACAAGAACAGATGCAACCCATGTCAGCACACACACATCTTATAGCATCACATTCAATGGCTATAAAAGGTGAATGAGACCAAATTATATCTCATCTAGATGAGTTCTAGCAAAACTGAAAAAAGAAGACCCCAAAGCCACGTCTAAGTTTATTTAAAAAAATACCACATCTAAGTTAATTCCAAAGAAAAAACGGCAATGACTACGTTCCGAAAAAACAAAAACAACATCACTTCCTTCCTTAAAAAACATGCAAGTAAGAAGTCTTCTTTTTTTGAGAGAAAAACTTCCAATCTATTCATCTTTAATAATGATAGTACAACGAACACTAGAAATAATAAAAATTACATTCAGATTCGTAGACCACCTAGCCACGACTACAAGCACTGAATCGAGCCGAAGGCGCGCCGCTGTCATCGTCCCTCCTCGCCAGAGCCGGGCAAACCTTGTTGTAGTAGATAGTAGAGAAGTCGTCGTGCTAAAGCCCCATAGAACCAACACACCATAGCAGCAACCGCTGCGGATGAAGAGTGTAGATTAGAAGGATCCAACCTGAAGACACAGGAACATAGACGAACGACGAAGAGATCCGAGCAAATTCACCAAAGAGAGATCCACCGGAGACACACATCCACACGCCCACTGACGATACTGGACGTATCAACAAAATGGGGACTAGGCAGGGAGACCTTTATTCCATCTTCAGGGAGCCGCCGTCGTCTCGTCTTCCTAAGCAGGACACAAACCCTAACAAAACTCGGAAAAATATTTAAAAACGGAGCCCTCCCACCGGCGAGGGCCGAGCTCCTCTCCTCCCCCATGGCCCTAAGGCCACCGGAGATGGGGTGGACTGGCGACCACACCGGCGGGAGACAGAGAAACCCTAGCTTTTTTGGTGAGGCAGTGGTTGGCTAGGATGTAGGACCGATTCCCCGACCCTTGAAATTGACACTATGTATCCAGTGTATTTCTCCTACATCGAGGGGCAAGTAAGAAGTCTTCAATCCCCACATCCGAAAAATGTCCACATCTTAGTCTGAAAAAACAAAATCAAGGCATGTACATCAAAAGAGACCTCAAGCCTCATGTCCAAGATAAGGGAATCTATGCGTGATTTAAAATAAAATGATCTGTAGCCTCATCTCAACAGCTTCAGTCATGAAAGATTACGCTCTATTTCAAGCAAAAGGAAAGAAACTTGCAGCCTCCTCACAGCGTCTTCTCCCTCGATGGTGATGGGGATTGGATTGATCGGATCCAATGACCAGGAGGGCACCCTCCTCCTGTGCTCAGATTGGGTAAAGCAAAATTCAAGCGGACGCCCTGCAGCAGCAACGCGACGCATGAATCGGTGATCACATACCAGAGCCCTTTGTTCTTTCCTGTGCCTCACTCTCCCGTCCTCGGCATATTTCACTCCTTCATGGACAACCTTAATTAGGACCGTTTCTCTTCCTTAATATATTTGCGAACTCTCGCCAGGTTCTTTCTCGCCCTGCTGTACAGTCCCAAGAACTACTGCATGAGATCTCCAAACAAAGTGTGTGCGAACCAGATTAGTGACTGGAGCATTGATTGTTTATCCAGCCGGAATGGAAATTCTGGATGGAGCTGAGAGGCGAGTCAGCAACATGGAGTTGCATGGATGGCAGGTGATACTGAGGGTGACCCGTGGTTAGAGCGCCCTGCAGCACAACATGTTCCCCGTGCGAAGCAGGGAGGCTGTAAGGGACAAGAGGTACTGGATAGGAAGCGAAGAAGGTGCCCGTGTGCGAGAAGGAGACAATGTCGGAAGCGAACTTATCCAACGGTCATACATATCATCTAGCACATCAGACGAAAAATTATACTACTATGTTTGGTACTACATTTTTTGATGGATTTTGCTCTATTTTGTATTATTAGCATGGAGCCAATCTCGTGATCCAGTGCCAGAGAGTTTCTCCCAGGCCTTTGACGCAATGTTCAGGCTAGATATGATGTTTCTTGATGGTGTGCACCAGCTACCTGCCATGTCTAACATTGTTTCGTCTACATTAGTACTAAACCATCTATTATGACCTATTGTAGTCACACAATCCACACGTATATGGTACACAGTTTTCTCCTTAATTTACTACTCTTTTTTCTTCATGATTCTCGCCGGTATGAGATATAGTGTTGATACTTATCTACATATATAGTTTGTACATGTCTAGATTTCTTTATTACCATCAGGTTTAGATTAAGTTATTTTGTGTGTAAGTGTGAAATAATAATACCCCACGACAGCCTTCCATGCTGCATCGCGAAATTTCTCCGATACCTACAGCTACTAGGTTGGTATCACGTGCCTCTTCCTCCGAGGAATAATCCCACGTTGCTACCACAACCAGCGACCAATGCATACCCCAGAGCGCAGCTTTGTGCTCGTACTTTCGGTTTGTATATTGCTTACTTTGAGGTTCTCTTCATGGTGAAAAGCAACGAGCACATGACCGGTTACCATTCAATATGGAGACGTTGTTCCCACTGCTTTCGACGCTGCATCGCTCACGTGGTTGATGGGCGCACTTTACAGAGCTTGATGTTTGTTAGGTTAACAGAACAACTTTGAAATTGGACTATGACGACCAGCTCGCTTTGTGTCTTACATTGTGGAGTTCAGTATACTGTACGGGACCCCCGCAAAAAAAGAGAGAGTATAATGTACGGGGAGCATTAAGCAAGGTACATGTCAGGGATGCTCTCCCTTTTCCATAGAAAATTTTACCTGCGACCACTAGCCCATGGTTCTACCCAAGGTATGGAGTGGTTCTATTATGTTTCACCACTGACAAATCTATCATGTGGACAGGTGGATCGCACGGCACCCTGAGATTTCTCAATAGCCTTTATATAAAAGAGCTGCAAGACAGAAAGCAATTGCGGGTGGATGAAGTCTTACAAGGCTGGGATTGCACAGATTGTATATACTCTCTCCGTTTTATAATGCAGTGCGTATATGTATTTTGAAAATTCAAACTTTGATCAAGTTTATAGAGAAAACTATGCATATCTTCAATATTAAATACTTATGAAGTAGCTAATGATATATGTTTGGCATTCTATATGTAAATGTTTTTCTCCACAAACTTGGTCAAACTTTGTAAGATTAACTTTGAAAAAAATCTATATGCACTATGTTATGAAACGGAGGGATGAGCAAGTTTTAGAAAAATATATATTGTATGGACATTGCACTGTTAGGGCAACTCCAATGCGGTTGACCACAACGGGCACACCTAATATTCGCCGACACATCCAGACAGGGGAGCCGGCCATCGAACCCAGTGCATCATGGTGAATGAAGATATGCCGGCCAGGCAGTGATTGCATGACCGGCACCTACCGACCTAGACGGCTTTCCACAGGATTAAAAAAAGAAAACACATCTAAACGGAGAGTAGATGCAAAATATATTACTAAACAGAAGCAAAAAACAAAGAAACTAAAATAAAATTGGGTTGCCTCCCAACTAGCGCTATTGTTTAACGCCCCAAGCTAGGCATAAAAGCGAGGTTAGATCTAAGTAGTGCCATCTTTGGCACTTGATTCATAAGTAGCTCGCATGATAGATTCATAAGGTAAATTTACTTTATTTCTTGGAAAGTGCACCATGCCTTTCCTTAATGGAAATTGGAATCTCATATTCCCTTTCTTCATATCAATAATCACACCAATCGTTCTAAGGAAAGGTCTACCAAGAATAATAGGACATGAAAGATTGCAGTCAATGTCAAGAACGATAAAATATATGGGCACATAGTTCCTATTTGCAACAATAAGAACATCATTGATCCTTCCCATAGGCTTTTTAATGGTGGAATCTGCAAGGTGCAAATTTAAAGAGCAATCATCAAATTCATGGAAACCTAGAGTATCACATAAAGTTTTTGGAATTGTGGAAACACTAGCACCCAAATCACAGAAAGCATAACACTCATAATCTTTACTGAATATTATTTGAATCTTCTATGAACTCCTATATGCATTATTTGATATCTTTGTTTTTCTCTTCAAATTATTGGTTCGGTTTGGCCAACTAGATTGGTAGTTCTTGAAATCAGAGAGGTGCTTAATTTTGGCTTTAATCTTGCGGTGTCCTCGCCCAGTGACAGAAGGGTTAGCGAGACACGTATTGCATTGTTGCCATCAAGGATAAAAATATGGGGTTTAAATCATATTGTTTGAGTTTATCCCGCTACTTCTTGTCATCTTGCTTACGGTGTTACTCTGTTCTTATGAACTTAATACTATAGATGCATGCTGGATAGCGGTCGATGTGTGGAGTAATAGTAGTAGATGCAGAATTATTTCGGTCTACTTGTCATGACGTGATGCCTATATTCATAATCATTGCCTTAGATATCATTATAACTTTGCACTATTTTGATTAGGGACAAAAATGTAAAAGTACCAAAAAATTATCTTGAAGATACCATTTTTGTTGCCACCTAAGATATTTGTATTAGGTCCACTTCTATCACGAAAGTCCACTTTCGGTGACGACAAAATTTTTCATCTTTACTAGGCTGATTTGACATCTATTATCTTCTTTGATTCACAAAGGTTGACTTTTTAGACAATCTTTAGGTACACCAACCTTTCCTAGAAACACGAGGAATAAATTGCGGAAATATATATATATATATATATATATATATATATATATATATATATATATATATATATATATATATATGTCTTCTATTCTGCTAATATTAGCAGAATAACAATTCTGATAAACTTCTGCACTGCACACTCAACGCAAGTGCACGTCATTCTTTGAGCCAGGTGTGTTGCGGTATACAGACGAGTGAACTTACCGTCGCAAAAAAACTGCACGCTGTGTTTTTTCGGTACCTTTTTCGTTCTTGTTTTTTAACCATTTATCGTTACGAGGCGTGTAATGTATGATTGAAAAGCTATGGATTAGGCGCAACTTCATCATGTTGAACACTTTTCGAGATTCCTCGCGGCTTAAGAGCAGTTTTGAAAACGATGCGGCGCACGGCGAGTGGTAGCGAGCGTTTTTTCGCTTTTTTCCTAAAGCACTCGTCGGAATGAAGCAAATGATACATCGCTGGAAAGATATCGTCGAGGTGCATATTTTTTATATGTATTATTTTCTCTAAATGGTTACGGTTTAAGACCAGTTTTAAATATAGTAAATCGCGGAATTGTGTTTTTTTGAATTTTTTCCTATTTTCGAATTGTTTTTGCTCCAGCTTTTGAACCGTTTGTAGAAACGAGGCATATGATAGGCCGTTGGAAAGCTACAGATGAAGTGCAACTTTCATATGTCCAAATGTTTTTGAGATTCCTTATAATTTTTAGTTAATTTTGAAAATCGTGCGGCTAACGATGAGAGGCAGCGGTCGTCTTTCACGAAATTTTTACAAACTGCTGATCGGAATGATTCAAATTATAAGCTATTGGAATGATATCGACGAGGCACTCCTTTTTCATGTAGAACATGCTCTCTAATTCCTGAGCAATTTTGAATTTACCAAAATGCGGACACTCTGTTTTTCACGACACCAAAATCGATGAGTGAACCGCATCGGACAGAAAACCCACTGCTTCGAACTAAAAACCGCAATGCATCAGACGGGCAAGTGACTTCATGAATTCTTTTGTCGAACATAAATTTTCTTAGACGAGTTTTTGTTATCGTTTTTCCAACTTTTTTATGAATAGGTGTACTGCAGAGTCGATGTAAGTGAACCGCGGCATATATCAAAGTGAACCGCATTACTATTTTGTTGTTTCACTATTTTTTATGCACTTCCCCGCTGTGCGCAACTGAATAACATCACTCTCAAAACTGAACCATATCCGAGGACAAACCGCACTACAGGTGTTGATGTAGTTGACTGATTTTTGATCCACATGAAACAAATTGCACTTCATACTGAGGGGGTAATGAGATGCTACACACAATTTTGATGGGTTTGTTTTTCTCTCTGTTTCACAAAGTGAACGACATCAAACAAATGAAATTTAGGAACATCTCGTGGGAAAACGGGGGTTCCTGGGATGATATGGTTGCTATTCTGAGAGGAGTCAACATCATGTCATGTCGTCTCACATCTGTAAATACTGCACCGATGACCCATCTGAGCTGCAACAAGAGCAACCTGCACTGCTTGCTCTGGAGCCGCTAAACTGCAAGGTGCCCGCGTCCCAGGTGAACTGCCAAAAAACAAAATGTGAAGCGCACACCAAAAACTAATTGCACATCAAGCACCACCTTGAATCTCAGCCAAACTTCACGCGTTGTATGTACGAATGGCAAATGATTTGTACAAGAACAGACACCAAAACTGCAAGGGCCCTACCATTTAACTGCTCGCAATGTCAGTCGACGAACACACGTCGGCGTCGTGGACGAACTACATCTCGCTGCTGGAGAGGGAGGACGATGTCGGTGGAGATGCTGGAGCATCAGCCAGCAACAAGAATCCCCACGGACTACATGACGAAGGAATGCCAAACTTCACATGACGCCGTCCGCACTGCAGACTGCAATCAAGTTGCACGGGGAGCCAGAACTAGGCGCTGAACTACATGGGACAGGAACTGAGCCGCACTAAATGACATCCGTGGACCATTGCTGCACGCTCAAGCAAGCTGGGGAAAGAATCCCAGCGGGCATTGGGGCAATACGCAGCTGTATGGGAGGGAGGAGGTGGAGGAACGGGGAGGGGTGGGTCGTCGACGGCCCCCGAGCTCACCGGACCCCTCCATGACGCCCCTGATGCGCCCCCATGACGGCTATGAGCAGATCTGGCGTCGGGTAGCCACAGGAGGATGAAGAAGGGGCGGATCCGACAACCAGCTGACGTCGGGGTAGGTGGGCCGATGAGGGAGGTTGTTGGAGATGGTGCGGCGTCGTGGGGAGGGATCTGGTGCGGCGGCGCGGGGAGGGGAGTTGTGTCGCGGCGCGGGGGTGAGGTGGTGCAGCGCCGGGGTGGTTGTGGTAGGTGGTGGCGGGGTGGGATTGGGGGAATACGGTGGAAGGGGATCGAGGGAGTGACGCAGGGAAGAAGGTGGACATGGATTTGGGTATATGCCGCGGGGGGAGAAGGTGAGGTGGGTCGAGGATTGTTAGTGTTAGTAGAATAAGTTGGGTGTTAGTAAAATAAGACTCTTAAGGGGTGCTGATATTGAATCAATTCAATATATTGTGCACCAGATATAGTTTTATGATGTATTAATTTGATATTGTCTACTACTCCCTCTGTTCAGAAATACTTGTCGTAAAAATGGATACAAATGGATGCACATAAAACTAAAATACGTCTAGGTACATTCATTACTCCGACAAGTATTTCCGGACGGAGGGAGTATCTATTTGTCAAATTTAGAAAGGATTGATTTTTTGACTAATTTTATACGCTATGTGTATTTGGGAACAGAGGGAGTAGTACATTATGGAATGAAGTGATTATATTTTTTATGACAAATCTAGTAGGTGTGAGGATGACAAACTTAGTTCGCGAGCATGTCAATATTTGGGAAAACATTTGAGTCAGATTTGACATGCTTGCCAACTAAACTTGGCGTCCTAGATAAGCACAAACTGACATAAAACCAAATTGGTTTGTCATGATAAAAAATATGACGTTAGATTTATAGTAGAGTCCTTGAATTTTTTTGTATCACCGGTCTTGGGCTGAAGGCAGATGCCTTGCGAGTGGCAGAACGTCTTGATCTCCCGGCGGCCTCCATTGGGCGCGTCTTTGTCATGGTCTCGTGCTACTGTGCTTTAGCTTTTGATGGCCTCTGGTGATGGAGGTGTAGAAGATCTCCGCCCTGGCCGGCGGGTGCGACCGTTCTCGTTTTTTTAGATTGAGCGTCTTGGTCGGTGTTGTGTGATGGTGGCGATGCGCCTTATAGTATGAATAATGTCTCCCACATTCTATCTCCATCTCAATTGTGCATATAGCATCATTAGAGGCCGTGCGGAGGTGTGTCTCCGTCGGATCTCGCGGGATACGGTCGGAGCTAGTCTTTGGTGGATCAATTTGGATCCGGTCTGTGTTTGTGTTCTTTTGAGTGTTTACAGATTTGATTCTTCTGATCTACGATTTTCTTCATCGACAATGATTGCTACTCTGTGGCGCAGGTCCTATTGGTCCTTAGCACAATGAATCCCCACTATCTGGTTCAACAAGGTTTGCCCGCCTTCAATGAGGGAGGGTAATGATGGCAACGTGACTTCTGTTCGCTCCAGTGCTTGTACTTATCGCTAGATGGTCCATGAACATGGCTGTAATTTTTATTACCTTTATTATTCTTTGTACTGTCATTATCGAAGATGAATAAACTGTAAGTTTCTCAAAAAAAAAAATAACAAGCCGGTACGTATGTAAACTGAACTTTCTAGGCTACTTTGACTGCAACGGAAAAAAATTATATGAGACCAGGTCTCATATAAATCAGGTGAGACCCACCCTGATGGATGACACATGTGGCATTCACAAATCACAAAGCATCTAATCTCTCCCCCCTGATTTCAGGTGGGGGGTGGGGTGGATGCTTTGTGATTTGTGAATGCCACGTGTCATCCATCAGGATGGGTCTCACCTGCTAATATATGAGACCTGGTCTCACATAATTTTTTTCCGACTGCAACTGCATGTTGACCATTGTTCTGCATTGGTCACGTGCAGCAGTCTGCCCATGTCTCGTGGGCGACGCGGCTTTCCACGAGATTATTGTCCTTTTAATGAAGGGCATGTGATATGGCGTGTATAATAAGAAGGGAGAGTGTGCAGCGCTGCCCTGGCAAGTTGATTCCTTCGGCATTCGTTCATCTTATTCATCCCTAGTCCCATACTCCCGGCCACTAGAAAAGAAAGAGCCTCTAGCAGTAGGATGACCACACCAGACCCAGCTAATATCAGTTGATTCCTTTGTCATTCATCCATCTTCGTTTCTAGTTTCATAGCAGAAAAGCGTTAGTACAGCACCATGACCACGCCCAGCTCGCATTTCCATTCCCAGCTGCTGCTGCTGCTGTCAGTAATCCTACTAGTCATCCTTGCTGCCGCCGCTGAAGAGCAGCAGCATCTGGGTTGCCCCGACATGTGCGGCAACATCAGCATCCCCTTCCCGTTCGGCATGGGGAAGGCTGGCTGCTTCCGCGAGGGCTTCCAGGTCTTGTGCAACTACTCCTTCGTTCCCCCTCGCGCCTTCCTTGCTGACACCAGAACATTCATGAAAATGGAGTACCACACTTCTTGGCTAAGAGAGGCCAAGAACCTCACTTCGTGGGAGCTCAATCACACGGCTTTATGGTCGCTGCTTGAGCTCGTGAGCATATCACTTGCTACTGGCGAGGCACGAGCATACGCTCCGGTCGCGTACATCTGCAGGCCGTCTGATTACAACCTGAGTGGTTACACACCGGGGTGGTCCAAGTCCCAGGTTATGAATTTCTCCAACTCGCCGTTCGCTGTGTCGGTAGCGCGTAATGTTCTTATCGGCGTCGGCATGAGAGTCCAGGCTTTTCTGGGCGCGTCGGTGCCGGTGGAGTTTAAAGGCAGAGCTGCGTGGACGGAGAGGTCATATTGCTCTGCAGCACAAACGACGTCAAGGACGGGCATGCTGCGGGACGGGCCGTGCACGACGGGCGGCTGCTGCGAGGTCCCAGTCGACGACTCCAGCACCAGCTACGGCCGTAGCGCCTTCAAGGATTTCTTATTGTCTGCCGAGGACGAGGGCCCCAACATTTGGTGGAAACCCATCTGCAACTACGGCATGCTGGTGGAGAGGTCATGGTACAACTTCTATACGACCGACCTGGAGGGCACGGAGCTACTCAAAAGGTTCCCTCGGGGCGTTCCCCTCGCGCTTGATTTCGCCGCTGGGAACGCTTATTGTCCGGCGGAGGGACAGCCGCTGCCTCCGAACTATGCCTGCGTCAGCGACAGCAGCTCCTGTGCCAACGCAACGTATAGTCCTGGCTATATCTGCAAGTGCCGGGACAATTACATTGGCAACCCTTACGTCGCTCACGGATGCCAAGGTACGTACACACAAACACATAGAGTGCATTACATACATTCAATAATCCATTATTACCAATTCGTTAACTCCCGCAAGTGTTGATTCTTCAGACATTGATGAGTGCAAGCAACCCGAACTGTACCATGCTCAAGTGGCGGGATCTGCAAAAACAGGCCCGGAGGCTACGACTGTCCATGCAAATTCGGGAAGAAAGGCGACGGCAAAAAGGGGAGCTGCACAGATGTATTCACTCCAATAGCAAAGGCCACTGTGGGTAAGCTACCAGTGCACCGCACTCTGGGTATTTTTGTTGTTAGCTAGCAATGTTGCACATAATCTGTTCCATTAATAATCAATCTACACTCTTTGTACGAGGATAAGCTACTACTCCCTCTGTCCTAAAATAACTGTCTCGAGCTTAGTATAAATATGTACTCCCTCTGTAAACTAATATAAGAGCGTTTAGAATACTAAAGTAGTGATCTAAACACTCTTATATTAATTTACAGAGGGAGTACTAGAGCTAGTACAAAGTTGAGACACTCATTTCGGGACGGAGGGAGTATATAACTGCACTGTGTCTATTTTTGTTGTTTCTTTAATCAAAATGGCGCTCGGAGCGCAAGGGAAATTAATACACGGCGCCCTTTTTGGGTGACATCTGTTCAATCAGCACCCCGTTGGTTCATAATTAGAGTCTGACTATATCTTATCTATATGCGAGATAATGCATCACATCATGTACGACATTAGCACTGTTTGTCGCCCCTTTGTTTGTTTGTTTATTTATTTATTTTTTGTTTGTTTTGGGTTTGTTTTTTTGTCTCGGCTTACTCACTCCAGGCAGATGAAAACTAGCCCAGCCTTACAAAACCCTCTGCGGCTGATCGATTAAGATCTCTGTGGATACACGAAATACATTTAAAAAGTAACATGAAGTTGGTGGCAAACTCTTTTTTCTTTTTTTTTTTGTGGGAGGTGGCAAACTCTTTGTTAGACTGGAGTAACCATACACCTCCCCTGTGTTTCTTGAGGAGTATTAGCTGGGAGTAGTCGCAGATAGGTAGCTGTGGGTTTTGATGAGCTCTTTTTGGTTCCTTTACTGTTGCGTGTTTGTGTTAGAGGAGTAGTTTCCAGGGTGTGCCCCTGAGCTGCTGCTCGTTCGAGACTATGGTATGATGTAAAACTGAATTTTGTTTGGGTTTCATTGATGAATGCAATGGAGCCGGGGCTCTCGTGCCCTTTTCCTCTAAAAAAAACCATACACCAGGACCCAGTCCTGACTTTTTCTTTTTGAGCGGTACCCAGTCCCGACTAATACCATAGTTAATTAACTCGTTATGGTCAGCCCTCTATCTGTACGCCAGGACCCAGTCCTGACTAATACTCCCTTCGTCCCAAAATAAGTGAGTCGAGTTTGTACTAACTTTAGAAAATTTAGTACAAACTCGAGTCACTTATTTTGGGACGGAGGTATTACAATAGTTAATTAACTCATTCTAGTCAGGCCTTGATTTGTACGCCGTGACTTTTGAGCCAGAAACATCCGATTCATGGCATACCTAAAAATAATGTTTTTAGATTAGAAAATATTCATAAATTAAAAATAATATTCATTAAATAAAAAATTAATTTCAAATAAATAATCTAAAAACATAAAAATGTATGTTAAACTAAAAACATGCAAATTTAATTTTTATAAATTAAAGACTATTCATGAATATGAAAAAATATTGATAAAATACTACAAATTTTCATGAATGTTAAAAGATATTAAAAAATTCAAAAAATGCGGATAAAAATTGTCCATAAATTTAATAATTGCGCGGAAATTTCGAAAAGCAATCATGAAGTTAAATAATGTTCATAGATGTATTAGACTAAAGTTGCGAGTTGAGGGTGGACTCACATATGGGACTAAAAAAACCGGCTAAGTTGCGAGTCACGACCTAGTTGTGGATCATGGGTGGACTTGTAATTAGGACAAAAAAAATTGTCGGGGCCCAATTGCGAGTGGCTGGTGGGATTGGAACTAGAAAAATAAAATTGGACCCAGTTGTGAGTCGGGAGTGGACTTGCAACTAAGACCAAAAATGTCGGCCCAAGTTGCGAGTTGAGGGTAGATTTGCAACTAGGCCAAAAAAGGTTCGCCCCCAGTTGCGAGTTGCGGATATACTTGCATATCAGACAAAATAAAGGTCGGGCAACAGTTCCAAGTCTAGGGTCGGGTTGCAACTGGGACAAACAAAGATGGACCCTAGTTGTGAGTTGAGTGTAGACTCGCAATTGGACCAAAAGGTCGGGCAACAGTTGCGAGTCATGAGTGGACTTGCAAATGGGGGAAAAAGGTTGGTCCGCGGTTGAGAGTCAGGGTGGATGTGCAAATGGGACTATAAAATGTCGGTCTCCAATTGCGAGTCAAGAGTGGACTTGTTATTAGGACAAAATAATGTTGGACCCGAGTTGCGAGTCGAGGGTGGACTTGCAATTAAACCAAAAAAAAAGGTTGGACCCACTTGCGGCTCAACAATTGAATTGCAGCTGGGACAAAATGGTTGACTGCAGTTGTGAGTTGAGGTTGGACTATCAACTGGGGAAAAAAGTTAGGCCCCAGTTGCAAGTCAATAGTGGACTTGCAACTGGGACAAAAAATGTTGGGCTCCAGGTGCAAGTCGATGGTGGACTTGCAATTGCGACTAAAGAAGGATTGGACGTAGTTACGAGTCTAATGTGAACTTGCAACTAGGTCAAAAATTTGTCCTCAATTGAGAGTCGAGGGTGGAGATGCAAATGGGGACAAATATTCGGGCCCCAACTTTGTGTCCAAGGTAGATATCGAACTAGGAAAAACAAATGTCGTGGTTGAGTTGTGAGTCGAGTGTGGGATTGCAACTAGGACAAAAAACATCGGGCCCAAGTTCTAAGACGAGGGTGGACTTGCAATTTGGACTAAAAAATATCAGGTCCCAGTTACAAGTCGAGGGTGAACTTGCAACTAGGTAAAAAAAAGTGATACCTCAGTTGCAATTCGAGGTTGGACTTGCAACTTGGATAAAACCAAGTTTGGGTCCAAGTTGTGAGTCAAAGGTGGACCTTCAACTGAGACAAAAGAAATTTGCGGCCAGTTGCAACTAGGACAAAAAAAAGTTTGGGCCCGAGTTGCAAACGAAGAACCGTGTCTCTTCTGCTTCTAAATAGCAGACCAATTCAAATGATAAAAAAATGAAAAAAATGGCTAGGAAAAAACAAAACAGAGGTAGAACAAAAATGGGCCTACAAAAATAGACAGATAAACTGGACCTCACACCGATACTAGACGGACACATGAGAAATAAAAGCAAGATTAAGTTTGCACAAAGATTGCATCAAATAGTTCAAACCAACCACAACATGAATGAGACATTTTTTAAATCTCCTTTTGATGAGATTTAGCAAATCTGAATTCGAGTGTTCATAATTAAAATTCATGAATTTTAATAAGTGTTCACACACTTCAAAAAGTGTTCACCTGCAAAACATATCATGAATTGAAAATTGAAAAAAAAAGAATGAAAAGGACAAGAAAAAAATAAAATAAACATAAACATAAACATTCACTCTACTGGAATAGAAAACCAAGAAAAGGGCAATTCTATTCTCACAAAATTCCATTACGGAATTTATTCTAATTGAACATTTGTGTACAAGAAAAACGTATACATAAGAGGAAGAAATATAATTCACAGTTGGAATAAAATGAATCGAACCTTTTTTTTCTATATTTCATATAAACACAAAAAAAATTCTCCTACCTAGAAAGACTTCGCTGCTCTTGAAATACAACACTAGCATGCATGAAATCTTCTATCGCACAAAGCATGCTTGAGAAATTTTTACTTTGCTTGTATAGACACATATGAAAACAAAAAGAATAAAATCTGCAGGTATGCAATTCAAAAAAAATCTGCAGTTATGGATACATACTTTAGCAAAATTGCCAGTCGCACTAGGCTGCATATATGGACAGAGAAAATAAAAGAAATAGACGAGACAATGAATAACACACAGGCAACCCAGCCCACAAAAAAGAAATTATCTTCCCTTGTGGGCCTGGCCCAAGAATGACAACTCAACACATAAAACCAAAAGCAGCCGACAACAGCGAGCGACAACTCGTCAGGTAATAAACGAACATTGTTGCACCAATCTCATAATATATTTGATCCTATGGCTCTGGACATAGATGTGAGGTAATTATTTCACATCTAGACGTGGAAAAGCAAATCCTTTGCAATTAAATAATCACGCAACCCGGTTAGGGCTAGTTCAACCACCTCCACAATTCTTGGCTATGTACAATATTTTCTCTTATTGGCGAGAGATAGATGATTTAGATTGCTTCCAAATCTGGTAAATTACACTGCTGCGATAAAATGATAGCGAGAGCCAAGAAAATCGGAGGATGGGTGACTAAACTAATATGGCATTTTTTTACTTTCCCCACAATCCTTTAAAAAGGTTCAAGATCTAAATGCGATCTGACAGTATTAATTGTGGTAGTAGTTATGGCGGTTGCAGGATGCATTTTGATGAGCACTTCATTTCCTGTGAGTTTCAATCCCTTGTCAGTCTTAATCTATATTTTTTTTCTTTTGGTAACTGTAGTGGTAATTTGTTATAGAGTCGGAGTAGATGAACAAAAAAACTATTTACTTCTTATATTATAAATTTCTGCTAGATCAGTTGTTGTGAATTTAGTGTTATAAGCTAAGTTTGTCTTTTGTCCATCTAGGTGCAATAGGTGGTAGTCTCCTCATGGTGATTCTATTGTCTATTATTTTTCTTCGCAAAGAGAAAAGGAAGGTGGAAGAATTCTACAAAAAGAACGGCGGGCCTACAATAGAGAAGGCAAAAATTATAAAACTTTTCAAAAAGGAAGAGCTCAAGTCGATATTAAAGAGTAGCAATTTTATTGGCAAAGGTGGGTTTGGTGAAGTTTATAAGGGCTTTCTTAACAATGAACTAGTTGCAGTAAAGAAGCCAATCAGTGGTAGTGCACTAGAGATTGAACAATTCGCAAATGAAGTCATCATCCAGTCTCAAGTCATACACAAGAATATTGTCAGGCTCATAGGTTGTTGTCTAGAAGTTGATATCCCAATGCTAGTCTACGAGTTCCTCCCTAATGGTAGCCTAGAAGACATTCTTCACAGTGGCAACAAGATACCTGTCAATTTGGATCTGCGTTTAAGAATTGCTGCAGAATCAGCAGATGGTCTAGCTTATATGCATTCGAAGACAAGTACTAAGATAATACATGGTGATATTAAACCAGCAAATATACTGTTGGATGATAAATTTGTGCCGAAGATCTCAGACTTTGGGATATCAAGGTTGATTGCAAGAGACAAACAACACACCCTATCAATCATTGGTGACAGAAGCTATATGGATCCTGTATATTTACAAACAGGCCTACTAACTGAGAAAAGTGATGTCTACAGTTTTGGAGTTGTGATGTTGGAGCTTATCAGTAGGGAGAAGGCTATACATTCGGACAATAATAGTTTGGTAAATAATTTCCTTCAAGCTCATAAGAAAGGGAAGAAAGCAACTGAGTACTTTGATGGAGACATTGCTGTAACAAGTGATCTACAGCTTCTTGACAAGTTGGCGGAGATGGCCGTGGAATGCCTTAGCCTTGACGTGGATCAGAGACCAACAATGATGGAGCTAGCAGAGCAACTCTTCAAACTGAGCCGATCCCGTGGGTTCTAAGTTGTTAGTACGTTGAAGCATATTCTATGTATGTCCAGTAAGAATGGGCAATTATCGTTGTAGCAACTTTTATCTTGTTTTGTTGTTGTGGATTTTTTCCCCGTGAAATAGAATCATGGGAGGTCTCCCTTGGTTCATTTTGTACTGTAACAAATTGGTTGTATTGATTACTCAGATTATGTTGTTTTTGGAAGAAAAAAAATAGATATCTTACCACATATGCCATGTGGTACTCAGATTATGTTGTTATGGGTAATAGAATCTCATTGTTCCTGGAGTGTAATGGTTACTGTGAATACAGAAGTGGATTGACAGATGTGGATGGTGTATGCATCCATCTCTTTAATCCTTTTCTGCAGTTTTTTTATTCTGTTTGTTTTCTGGCCAGAGGGGTTTTACAGGCCTTACAGCTGGAAAGGAGCTAGCGAGCAGCATGTTCTGACATCGAACTGCGGAGGCGCACTTTCCAGTCAGCTGCATCTTCACGGCACACCCACCGGAGTGCATAATCTAATTGCGGCTTGAGTCGCATAATCTACACCAACCGGAGTCGACTCAGTTCAGTTGACTCTATACTTACAGCTGGTCTGGTGCCGAGGCGGTAGCCGTTCTGTATGTATATGAGCAGGACCAAATAGTAGTTATCCACAACGGACTACTGGTCAAAGTAGATGGAATGGTTTTGCCGTGCATGGTACCTACGGACTTGCGTACTATTAATAATAGGGCAATCTTGGTTGCCAAGTAGAAGAGATTACAAGATCAGATTTACAAGGAAACTATCCTATCTAATTAGTCAAATGTAATTACAAAGATTACATCCTGATATATATACATTAACATCCCCCCTCAATCTAAACCGGCCCCAAGGTTGAGAATGCGTCGTAATTTCTCCAACATGAACTTAGTAGCCAGTTTAGTTGAAGCGTCTGCCAATTGATCACCGGAAGACACAAACCGGACATCCAACGCTCCTTGCGACACCCTTTCTCTCACAAAGTGAAAATCCACCTCAATGTGTTTAGTCCTCACATGAAAAACTGGATTTGCACATAGATAGGTAGCACCCAAGTTATCACACCATAAAACTAGTGGCTATTGTCGTGGGAACGATTTCGACAATACTAAGGGATAGGGTAAAGGAGCAATGATCTATCGAGATGCATGTGGGTGACACAGTGGTTTTCGCGAGTTCGGGCCTCTCGTGGTGGAGATAACAGCCCTACGTCTCGTGCTCCGGAGAGGCTTTGTTTTATCAGAGTATGTATCCGGAGATTACAATGTGTGTGAGAGAGAGGAACGGATCTCCGTGCCTGAGCTAAGTCCCGAGACTAATGACGAGAAAGCCGAAGGAGAAGAATGAGAGGATGCCTCTATGTGGTCAGCGCCGGCCCTAGAGTTTAGGAGGCCCCGGGGCGAACTCAAATGAATGGGCCCAGTGACAGCATTGAAGGAAAAAATTGATTCTGGATAAAAAATTTATTGCAAAGCTATAATAAACAGCGGTCATTTTTCCTTGGTAAATAATACTCCAATTGATAAATAACAATGCCATACTTCAGGTGTAAACCAAACATCATAGAAGTCACAGAGCATAACAAAAAAGAAATGACATGCTAGCGAATCTGCAAGCTTCCGGTAATCATGAGAAATAGCTCCTTCGTGCATTTTTTTGATGCAAAATCATTAATGACAGTGTCAAGATAAATGTAATCCTTTTAAACACAAGATTTTATTCCCTTGTAGGCCCTTTTTCAATTAGAATATCTCTTGATTTGTTGTCAAGAGTGTCCCAGTTTCTAGGGTCATAGATATCAAAAAGAGAAGATCCTTGTTCAGCTACACTTGCATGATTCTCACGGTCACTCAAATATTTAGGAGTCTCATATGGGCATTGTTTTCCTCAATTGTGGTCTATTCTCAGCAGGTTGTTGTTCAGCACCACTGCCATCTAGTTCCTCAAAATTATTACTAGTGTCATTCTCACAACAAATTTGTGCATAGCTCCCTTCTGATTTCCAACAAACTTATCTGTTCTTTTCCTCTTTATTCTTTACTTGGAACCAGATACATGTTTTTTAGGCAGCATGTTTGGAGAAAAAAGGTGTGGAGGCACCTGAAGGCTGAATGTTGCTGTAAATCAGTGACAATTTGTATTCTTCAAGCTGCAGCTATCCAAATTCAATCAAGGAATCAAGAAGTCCAGGACCAAGCCGACAACAACATACGATCGAACCCTACTCCAAGGCCACTACTGTTGTAAAAAGAAGAATATAAATTAATAAGTGGATTAAGATTGAGGGCTCAGATAAATTCATCAGATTTACCTTTGTCACCCGCTGTTCCTCGTGAAGGTGCCCTATGCGCTAGCATCTACGGGCAGCGGCAGCCGCTGTCGCAGACTCGTAGTCGCTTGATCGGCCGATCTGCGGGAGAGGAACAGGCGAGAAAAATGAACCAGCGTGTAGACTGAGGAGGAACAAAGTCGCTGGCCTTGTGCCCATGTGCGTGCGTGCCTGCCTTCAGGCCTCTTGGCAGTTGGGCTTCAGTTGGAGATGGGCCTCCCTGCCTACAGAATCTTTCTTTTTTATTTACCGATTCATCAAGGCCTATATCTATATATACACTGCAGCACTGGATCGGGCCCCTAATTTGGCTGGGCCCCGGGCCGTCGCCCCTGCTGCCCTGGCCCAGGGGCGGCCCTGTATGTGGTGGAGGTGGCTTATATATAGAGTGCGCCACCCCTCACATCCTATGTTACAAATTAGAGAATTAATGCCATAATATCAGCCCACTATGAAACCTCCACTATGAAGATGACGTTTCAACTGCCTTGTCGACTGTTGGTCTTCGCATATCCCAGTGAGCCATATGACCGAGTGGTGGACTGTATTTCGAGTGAGCCATATGACTGAGTGGTTAAACGTCTTCCGAGTGGACGGTTCGTCGATATGTACGAGTGGATAGTATGTATGTATGAGATTTATCTGGACCCACATGATGTGTGGCTCCCATGCTTTATGATACTTCGACCCTTTGTGGGCCTGCCTGTTATGTGTATCCCCAACATTAGCCCGAGAATCGATTGAGATTTTGTAGAACGAGTTTGTGAAAGATGCAATTTGGCCGGAGTGATTATGGAAATACTCGTACTTGTCATCGTGCTTTCAGACAACCAAGGTTTGAACAAAGTCTCAATGGATTCTGGCACTGTGCTCCCAAATGATCTGTGGCAAGTGCCCATGAGGAGCAACTTGGTAACATTCGTTCATCTATTGGAAGAGGTTAACTCGTGACCAGAGTATGGATGTGTCATCAAATCCGGGCAACAAGATTGAAGCATGGACTGCCCTCTCGGAGAGATTCCATTCTTATCCCGAAAGAACGTCAATATGAGTCGGTTCAAGATCTAAAATTATGAGTTTCACCCTTTGAGTCCTAGAAGAAGGCTCAAAATAGGTCCACGGAGGAGCGTTGAACTCACCTTATAGCAAAAAAATTTGGTAGTCGACGGGAGCAAGTACCGAGTGGAGATTACTCCTGTGGGGGCAAGCTGAGTGCACCTAGTAGGTGTAGTCCTCGTGACCGCCATCGCCTGCGGGCAGTCGGCGGGGGTCTGAGATAACTAAAAATCTTCTTAGCTAGTACTGATTGAACTTGTTCCTCTCCGACTCGGAGTTCGAGTAGTACTTGAGGATCTGGAGCTGGTCTTGTATCATGTAACATATTACTCGAAATTTTGTTCTATGGATGCGCGATCAGCACACTCATGGGGTGTAGTCCTCGAGACTCCGACTGATTGCTGCTAGTCGGTTGGAGTCTTTAGGGTTTGTTGTACTTGAATGTCGATCAAATGTTTCTTTCTGAGTTCTTTTCGAGTGGGGGCACGCTGAGTGCACCCACTGGGTGTAGTCCCCTAGCTTATGTCGAACTAGATGAGTCTGGCAGAGGATAAAAAAAAGGGTTGCACCCAAATTGCGAAGATGACAACACAAAGCTCGGTACCACATTGGAATTGTTGCAATGGAAGGCAGACAATGGTGTATCTGACAACGGATTTGGGAAGCTACTGAAAATAATGAAAAAGAAACTTCCAAAGGATAACGAATTGCCTGACAGTACGTACGAATCAAAGAAGGTTCTATGCCCTCTAGTATTGGAGGTGCAGAAGATATATGCATGTCCTAATGATTGCATCCTCTACCGCGGTGAGTATGAGGAATTGACCGCATGCCCGGTATGCGGTGCATTGCGGTATAAGATCAGACAAGATGATCCTGATGATGTTGAGGGAGAGCACCCCAGGAAGAGGGTTCCTGCTAAGGTGATGTGGTATGCTCCTATAATACCACGGTTGAAACATCTGTTCAGAAACAAATAGCATGCCAAGTTGATGCGATGGTACAAAAAGGACTGTAACACAGACAGGAAGTTGAGAGCACCCGCTGATGGGTTGCAGTGGAGAAAAATCGAGAGAAGGTGGGGGGGCTTTGCAGGTGATGCAAGGAATGTATGGTTTGTTTTAAGCGCAGATGGCATTAATCCTTTTGGGGAGCAGAGCAGCAATCATAGCCCTTGACTCTATGTATCTACAACCTTCCTCCTTAGTTGTGCATGAAGCGGAAGTTCATTATGATGCCAGTGCTCATCCAAGGCCCTAAGCAACCCGGCAACAACGTTGATGTGTACCTAAGGCCATTAGTTGAAGAACTATTACAGTTGGGGAATGGAAAAGGTGTAGTGTGTGGGATGAGCACAAACAATAGGAATTTTACCTACATGTGTTGATGTTTCTAACCATCAATGATTACCCTGCTCTCAATAATATTTCAGGACAGACAAACAAGGGATACCATGCATACACGCGTTGTTTAGATGACACCGAAGGTATATATTTGGACAAATGCAGAAATAATTTGTACCTATGGCATCGTCCATTTGTTCCGACCAACCATCAATGTCGAAAGAAAAGCAAGCACAAAGGTGAGGCAGATCACCGGAAGAAGCCCGCCCTCCATACTGGTGATGACATACTTGATCTGGTGGATGATTTACAAGTAAACTATGGAAAGGGTCGTGGCGGACTATCTGTTCCGAATGACGCTTAGATATGTGCACCCATGTGGAAAAACAAATCTATATTTGGGAACTACCCTATTGGAAAGACCTACAGGTCCGCTCTGCAATCAACATGATGCACGTGACGAAGAAGCTTTGTGTGAACCTGCTAGTCTTCTTGGGCGTGTATGGGAAGACAAAAGATAAACTGGAGGCACGGGAGGACCAGCAAAGTGTGCATGAAAAATACGGCATACATCCAAATAAGTATGAAGGTCCTGCCAGCTATGCCCTTACAAAAGAAGAGAAGGAAATCTTTTTTGAATGTCTGCTCAGTATGAAGGTCCCAACTGTCTTGTCGTCCAATATAAAGGGAATAATAGATATGGCAGAGAAAAAGTTCCAGAACCTAAAGTCTCATGAGTGCCACGTGATTATGCCGCAACGGCTTCTAGTTGCATTGAGGGTGCTTCTACCGGAAAATGTTCGATTAGCCATTGTGAAGCTATGTGCATTGTTCAATGCAATCTCTCAAAAGGTAACGAATCCAGAAATCCTACCAAGCTTAAGGAGTGATTTGGTGCAATGTCTTGTCAGCTTCTAGCTGGTGTTCCCACCATCCTTCTTCAATATCATGACGCACATCCTAGTTCATCTAGTCAACGAGATTGCCATACTAGGCTAGAAGGAAGCATCTCCATGGGCCATCAGACAGAGGAGGTCATTGGGTTTTGTGTTGACTTCATTCCTGACCTTAATAAGATTTGTCTCCCTCAATCGCGGTATGAGGGGAGACTGACTGGAAAAGTTACGGTAGGAGCGGACTCAATAATATGTAGGGACAGACATTCTTGGTCTCAAGCACAGTACACAGTTCTACATGATTCTACCTTGGTGACCCCGTATGTCGATGAGCAGAAGAATATTCGGCGCTCCAAACACTAGGAGTAGTGTGACGACTGAATTTCAAGTGAACACATCAGGACTTTCGATAGTTGGTTGCAAACACATCTCATTGGTAACACCACTATTGTAGATGAGTTGTACTCTTCGACTGTATTAACTTACAAAGGGTACGAGATAAATGAGAATATATTTTACACGATCGCCCAAGATCAAAAGAGCACCAACCAAAACAGCGTTGTCCGCTTTGGTGCAGCAACCAAGAAGGGAAATGACACATATTATGGTTACATAGTGGACATATGGGAACTTGACTATGGACATGATTTGAAGATCCCTTTGTTTCGGTGCAACTGGGTCAATCTGTCAGGAGGCGGGGTACAGGTAGACCCGCAGTATGGAATGACAATAGTGGATCTGACCAATCTTGGGTACATAGACGAACCATTCGTCCTAGCCAATGATGTGATGCGTGTTTTCTATGTGAAGGACATGTCTACCAAACTGAGAAAAAGAAAAGATAAGGAAGCGAATACATCATACGATGATTCAAAGCGCCACATAGTTCTTTCAGGGAAAAGAGACAACGTGGGAGTGGAGGGCAAGACAGACATGTCTGAAGATTATGAAAAATTTCATGAAATACCTCCCTTCAAAGTGAAGGCTGACCCCAGCACTCTGTTAAACGATGAACATTATCCATGGTTATTGATGTTCATAGTGGAGATATTGTGTTATTCTGGTCTGATTATTGGCAAATTGGAGGCAGCCATGTCCCTCTTCATGATCGATTTCCTAGACTATATTCGTTCTGCCTCCACAAAAACCTCTTAGTCAAAGAAATCTTTCAGGCTGATAGTTTGCAAGAGCTCTTTTACTTGCCACTGTCTGAGCAAGCTTTTCAAGATTTTCAGCAGCTTTCGACACAGATGGGGTCTTTTCATTTGGACACTACTTGTCATGACACTTGGGGATGGAGGCATGGAAAGAAGTCGTCTTATACTGCAAAAAAGTTTTATGATTTTGCCTACCAGCCAATGGTAGCAAACCCCATTTTGGGGTGGATATGGAAGAGCTGTTGTACTATGTCGATCAAGATGTTTGCTTGGTTAGTCATAATGGACAGGGTTAACACCAAGGACATGATTCAGAGAAGGAAGTGGAAGATCAATGAGGGTCCCCAATGTGTTCTTTGTCCAACTGGGATCTTGGAGGACAGAAACCACCTTTTTTCCAGTGCAACTTCAGTGCTCGAGTCTGGATATATCTGCAAATTGTCTGGAAAGACAGTGAAGACATGATGGAGATTGCCTACAATGCTAGAAAGGAGTTCAACAAACCTTTCTTTGCGGAGGTGGTTTTTATTGCCTGGTGGAATATTTGAAAGGTCAGAAATGACAGAGCTTTCAGGAACATCAAGCCATCCTTCAGAGCATGGAGATATGGCTTCATCCATGATCTCACTCTGCTTTCTCACAGAATCAAACAGAAGCATAGAGAGGCCTTCTTGAGGGGAGCTGCTTTTGTTTTCTCTTTGTATATTTGTATTTATTAGGACTAGCCTACTTGTATAGCCTTCTTTAGCTGTTTTCCCCTTTCCTCATCTTGAGGAAACTTTGTACTTCTTCTGTTTTTTCCTTTGCATCAATAAAATGCTGTGGGGTGCAAGCCCTGCAGTCTTCAAGGTCAAACAAAAACATTATCCATGGTTACGGCGCATAAGCAAGGGATACACACGAAAAAAATGAATCCTACATCTCTCCTACCTAATCTTGCCATTTACACACCGCCAATACCTGGCTTATATAGCCGGGCTCACCAGGCATTGGCCTCACGCCCCTCTAAGCTAGCTACATGCACGGTCAAACACCAACGCTAGAACCGGCCACGAAATGCACGTACACATCACGCATGCACTAACTAACCTGGAGTCTGTCCATCCGTGACTAACAAACCCTATCCATGAAAGATTATGGGTAACATTAACCCCTAATCTCGAGACACCTCATCGTTGGAGCTCTCGTCATCGTCATCATCGCCACGACCGCCGCGCCGTGCCGCGGCCTCTGCGCCACCACGCAGGACCTCCGCGGCCTTCTCGCTGCGCCGCCCGGGCTTACGTGCTCGACAAACGCACGACGTCATTACAGCGTGCCGCCTCCACGTCCGTCGTGACGGCCGTAGCGCCACGCATCTTCTCAGCCGACACAAGGCCCGGAGCTTCACCGTGCAGCCGCCGGCGAACGCCACCACTACCGCATGCCTCCGTCAAGGGGAACGACGTCCAAGTTGGTGCCGAGCCACAGCTTGCTCTTTGTGTTAGGTTTAATCTTGATTCATGTATCTGCATATTTAGTTTGCTTTTGTTATGCATGTTGCATAGGTTAGAGAGTAGCTAGTCCGGTGAAGTTTCAGCGGAGGCATGCGGAGACTGCGAGATGCCGGGCTGCCGATGACGGCGTGAAGGCGCGGTGCCGTGTGATACGGCGCAAGGCTTGATGCCGGGATGGTATAGCCGTGGGAAGCGGCGAGACGCGTGCAGGATGAAGCCAAACCGGCTGGCTGGATAGATCAAGTTGGAGCCAGGAGAATTGGTCAGGTTGCATGCAGTCGGTTAGTTGAACGGCTTGGCCGTGTAGTCTGGACGTGGGCGTGCATGTAGTGCATGTAGCTAGGGATTGGTTAGTGGCCGGTGTGGCCGTGGCTGTGTGTGCGCGTGAGTCTCTATATAAGAGATGTAAAGCTTGTTGTTTGAGTTGAGGCCGTGAGGGCTGGGGCAGAAACAATGTAGTGTTTGTTTTCACCAAGGAGAGAGCCTCTTGGCAAAGCTAGCGGCTGGTTTCTCCCTTGGTGCATGTGTGCGTTCGTGGGTGTTCTTCATGTGTTCTTGAGAGAAACAACCAGAGAAAGAGAGAGGGAGCTGTGAGTGGCAGCAACTCGAGGTAGAAGAAGCGGCGCTGCGAGAGGCGGCGCCAACAATTGGCATCAGAGCCAGGTTGATTCGTGGCGGCGACGACGGTGCCGGCGGCTATGGTGGCCGCCGTGGTGCTGGGCGGAGGCAACGGCTGCGACGGCGTCGGTTGTGGCGCGACGGACTTCATGCGAGATGGAGGCCGACGGCGCAAGAAGGAGGATGGTGGCCATGCGGTGCCGCTATGTGAAGATGGCGGTGCGAAGCTGCCACAAGAAGAGTCGGCGTGATGCCGACGACGGTGGTGTGATGCCATCGTCATCATGGAAAGTTGGTGTGAAGCCAACAAAAGTTATGGTGCGATGCCGCTTGGCGAAGACGGCGTGGTGATCGGCGCTGCGACAGCGTCGTCCACGTCAAGAGGTGGCCGCTGCGTGCGGCAAGAGTACATGGTGATGGACGCGGGCGCTGCGATGGCGTCGGTCCAGGCAAGGTGTGCAGCGCCGCGATTGTGTCGTCAAGTGGCAGCGGGTGAACCGCGTGAAGATTGGAGAATCAAGATTAGGAGGGAAAATGTTAGGTTTAATCTTGATTCATGTATCTGCATATTTAGTTTGCTTTTGTTATGCATGTTGCATAGGTTAGAGAGTAGCTAGTCCGGTGAAGTTTCAGCGGAGGCATGCGGAGACTGCGAGATGCCGGGCTGCCGATGACGGCGTGAAGGCGCGGTGCCGTGTGATACGGCGCAAGGCTTGATGCCGGGATGGTATAGCCGTGGGAAGCGGCGAGACGCGTGCAGGATGAAGCCAAACCGGCTGGCTGGATAGATCAAGTTGGAGCCAGGAGAATTGGTCAGGTTGCATGCAGTCGGTTAGTTGAACGGCTTGGCCGTGTAGTCTGGACGTGGGCGTGCATGTAGTGCATGTAGCTAGGGATTGGTTAGTGGCCGGTGTGGCCGTGGCTGTGTGTGCGCGTGAGTCTCTATATAAGAGATGTAAAGCTTGTTGTTTGAGTTGAGGCCGTGAGGGCTGGGGCAGAAACAATGTAGTGTTTGTTTTCACCAAGGAGAGAGCCTCTTGGCAAAGCTAGCGGCTGGTTTCTCCCTTGGTGCATGTGTGCGTTCGTGGGTGTTCTTCATGTGTTCTTGAGAGAAACAACCAGAGAAAGAGAGAGGGAGCTGTGAGTGGCAGCAACTCGAGGTAGAAGAAGCGGCGCTGCGAGAGGCGGCGCCAACACTTTGTACCGGTGCCCAGCTCCCTCTTGCTCTCTCTCTCTCTCGCATGAACGGCGGTAGAAGAAAGAGGAGACACAGAACACAGTGGTGGTTTTCGGCGCACAAACGCCCTCGCCGCACGAACGGCGCCTCGGCCGCACGAATGGCCTATATGTTGGCTTTATTTCTCACAAAGACTCAAACATATACATGGAGGGAGACACACACACGCGCAGCACAACCCAGATGAAATTTCACGTCGACCGGGCGCATAGCACAGTACCGACGAAGACTACATCTTTCTTAGGTCCCTCTCACTTGGCTTGGCTCACATTATTGCCACACCCACACCAGAAACTACTGGAGACTATATCTCTGCTAGCTACTCTTGCCATTTACACACCACAAATACATGGCTTATATAGCCGGGGTCACAGTGCATGCACGGCCAGTACCAACAGCAGAACTAAATAAACTGTAATTTATTAATCCGTGACTAACAAACTCTATTCATGCAAGATTATGGTTAACATATTTATACCAAACTTTTTTATTTAATTACAAATTTGTTAACATAATATACAATTAATTTATTAGTTTTGTTGACATCTATATTTTTCAATATACTTCATGTTATATTGAATGTGTAATTCGCAACAACACTTGTGTTCATTTTATAACAGTCAGTGAGAAGAATTTGGTTGCACCCAATCTCTGCTAGATTTAAGAAAAATAATAATGACAAAGTAGCCTTCTTCACGGATTGATGCCTATAACTTGATGTACTATTGTGTATTTTATGCATTTGAAACTAGTATCTTTTATATATTATCTTTATCAAAGCTCTAGAGCATTTGTGCCTACCAAATATCTTGATAGAGATCCTTAGATACTATGATTGTTTTTCTCATTTAAAAAAAAGGAGGATGGCCCCCGTCCTCTGCATCTGGACGATGCATGCGGCCACTTTATTAATTATTCTCACAAGACCTTCTAAAGTCATACAACAGCGAGACTAAAGCCACCATCTAAGTAACAACTATCGCTACACCTATACAATTGATGAAGGGGGCCTGATAGCCTGGGCCTAATACCAAACGGTCATCGCAGCCAAACCTGAACAACTAAGACCTGAGGTCCCAATCAGGACGCCTGCCTGATATTGGGCACCTACCAGTCCGGCGCACTCCTCAACCAGGACGCCTGCCGGGTATGAGGCCGCCGCAGCCACCTGCCACGAGTCCATCTACAGAGTTGTACTGTTGCATCTACCGTGCCAGGTCTCTCTGCCATCGATGCCACCACGACGCCAGACATTGTCGTCCTCCTGCGCGAGTCCATCCTCCCACATCGAACTCCGAATCTGCACAGCACCACACTATCAAGATCCGTCGCCACCAATGTGTAGGATGAAGCACCGCTCCACCAAAGAAGCCGTCCGCTGGTCCCGCGAAGCCGAGTGCACCTCCAAGAATGTCGCCCCGAAGGGGGTTACGAAACATGAATGCCGCCAACATTTGATCAGCTGATCTAGGGTTTCCCCAGAGGTATTGAGTGGAGTTGGGAGCTTCACCTCGATGATGCCTTCATGAAGGAAACAATGATAAAGGCATCGTCATCACCGGCTCCGGCCAGCAACTGAAGGCCAGGTTCTCACTCGAATCCGTCCCAAGAAATCCACCCAACAACCTGTGCACCGTCTCGACCGCCTTCAAAGCCTCAGATCCAACGGCCTAGATCCGGCGACCAACCGTAGCAACAGTGCCACCATGGGATCCCTGGCGCACCGGCCACTGCCTGAGTGTGCCACCACTGGAGCCTAGGAGGAGCACTAGTAGAAAACGGACCTAATATGAGACACATCAGTGCCGGTTTGGTTTCGAGCCGGCCATCCTCATTAGTACCGGTTCGTGGCGAACCTTTAGTACCGGTTCATGCCACGAACGGTACTAAAGAGGGTGGTGGCAGGGTGTTGTCAGTTTGGGGCCCGTCCAACACCTTTAGTACCGGTTCGTGGCACGAACCGGTACTAAAGGTCGATGTACATAAACCCTTCGTCCACCCGAGCCACTCTGTTCTTCCCCTTTCCCCTCACTTCTCCTCTGTTCTTCCCCTTTCCCCTCGAGCTCCTCACAAATTTTGCCCAAATTTTGTCAAGATTTGAAGGCCCCCATCCATTCAAATGTTCACAAAGGTTAGAAACTTTGTCCTTTCAACTCTCATTGCTACATTAGCTCTTGCAATGCTTTGTATAGTGATTAATTTGGGAGGAATTATATTTGCTAGTATTTGATTTATATGCAATTTGAGGTCAAAAATAACACTTAGTTTGCATATGTAGGTGTGTGTCGGTGTCAAAACCGGTGGATCTCGGGTAGGGGGTCCCGAACTGTGCGTCTAGGCGGATGGTAACAGGAGACGAGGGACACGATGGTTTACCCATGTTCGGGCCCTCTTGATGGAGGTAAAACCCTACGTCCTGCTTGATTAATATTGATGATGTGTATTACAAGAGTGGATCTACCACGAGATCAAGGAGGCTAAACCCTAGAAGCTAGCCTATGGTATGATTGTTGTAATGGATGTTGTGTCCTACGGACTAAAGCCCTCCGGTTTATATAGACACCGGAGAGGGCTAGGGTTACACAGAGTCGGTTACAATGGTAGGAGATCTACATATCCGTATTGCCAAGCTTGCCTTCCACGCCAAGGAAAGTCCCATCCGGACACGGGACGGAGTCTTCAATCTTGTATCTTCGTAGTCTTGGAGTCCGGCGGACGATGATAGTCCGGCTGTCCGGACACCCCCTAGTCCAGGACTCCCTCAGTAGCCCCTGAACCTGGCTTCAATGATGATGAGTCCGGCGCGCATAATGTTCGGCATTGCAAGGCGGGTTCCTCCTCCGAATAATCCATAGAAGATTGTGAACACTAGGATAGTGTCTGGCTCTGCAAAATAAATTCCACATTCCACCGTAGAGAGAATAACAGGCTTCCCGCCGAAGGGCAGGCCATACCCACCCCCGAGCCCGGCGAGTACGTCGTCTTTATATCCCACCTCCGTTGGGGTTTAGGCTTCCCGACGGATCCTTTTGTGAGAGGGCTCATGTTCTACTACGGGCTGGATTTCCATGACTTGGCCCCGGAGTCCATCCTCCATATTTCCGCATTTATTGTCGTCTGCAAAGCCTTCCTCCACGTCACCCCCCACTTTGGCATGTGGCTAAAGACCTTCAATGTGGAGCCGAAGATGATCGGGGGGCGTCAAGCAGAGTGCGGCGGGGCGGCCATAAGCAGGAGGGCCGATGCCCCGTGGCCCAAGGGCTCCTTCCAAGAGGAGCTCGGCTTGTGGCAGCGGGAGTGGTTCTATATCACCGCTCCGAAGGGCAGCAGGAAGAAGCCGCCACCTCCATTCCGCTCGGGACCTCCACAATGGTTGATGTCGTGGGTCAACCAAGGGCTCAATTGGAGGCCGTCAAAAGACGTGCCCCTATTGCAGGGCCGGATTCGAGACCTCCAGGCGAGGGAGATCGATCTGGTCGTGGTGATGCAGGTTATGCTAATTAGGCGTCTCCTGCCCTGCAAACGCCGTCCTCTCCGGCTATGGGAGTTCAATCCGGAGGGACCACGGATTCTCCAACACTTCATGGGTACGACACCCGTGGAGATGTACAAGTTGTTCTTCGGATCACAGGTGGTGTGTCTGGAATTGACCGAGGATGCTGGCCTAAGTTGCAATCGCCCGGATACTCAAGTAAGTAGCTCAGTGTTCGGACGTACCGTTTGTTTGCCTTTCTACAATTCACCTTTTAACCTGTTATCCTTCAACAGAGTGGATAGCGCAAGCAAAGCTGATACGGTGTCCGGCCCCCCTCCCAGAGACCGCGCCGGAGCCCGTGCTGGTCAGAATGTTGGAGGTTGCGCCTTCAGAAGGAGGCGAAGGGGAAAATAGAGGAGCTACCGCCTCGCCCAAGGGGGCGCTTGTGGAAGGGGGGATCGAGAATCCCTCCCTCCAGGGGGAGAAGAGGACCGCCTCCAAAGATCCGGAGGCCAAAGCCCCTAAGCGGGGGAAGAAATCTTCACCAGAGGGTCCTGCGTCCGGGGAGGCCCCGGCCGTACAATCTTCTTTGAAGAGTCAGCCCTCCAGCGAGCCATGAGTAGGAAAAGGGGAGTTCATTAATAAGAAACATCCCTATTTGTGCTTCTAAGGATAACCAAAATTTTTACCTTGTAGTTCGGATCTGCGACCTTCTCAGATGAGCTCGTCTTCGGGGGATCTTTGTCCGGAGATGATGGAGAGCGAGACGCCTCCGTCTGCTGCGCCGTCGGATAGGGCGGACGAGCCTGAAGTGTCGTCACGGAGGGTATCCCCGAGCCCGGCAGAGCCGAAGAGTTCGGCGCCGACTAGTCTTCGGCCGGGGGAGCTGAAGGATCTGCTTGAGAGGGCGTCCATCTCAGAAGATCACCGTGCATTGATGAGCATGGTGATTAGAAGGATTTCGTCCGCCGAAAGCGGATTGCATAATGCCGTCAGGAATTTGCTGGCGGGGTTTGAGGTACGTTAAAACGACGCACCTTTTTGACAGTTTTGCACATAAAAGTGCGCCCTGTATAGATAGTAGCCCCTGAGACTCGATATGTTGTCGAAAGCGACAGCGTGCCGAGGATCAAAATCGCAGGTAGTGAGTGTCGCCTTTCCTATGCAGGTGGCGGATGGTCCGGGGGCTAGCCGGACTGATGGAGTTGCTGAATTAATGCGGCAACTCGATGTTGCGGATGCAGACATCGCGCTAGTCAACAAGCGACTTGACGAGTCGCAAGGTAAGTTATCTCTCCGCAGTCACCTATTAAGGGAGTCAAAGCCCACATCTTACAATATTTGTGCTTGACGCAGATGGTGCTGCTGCTATGGAGAGGCTCCGGGCAGAACTTGCTCAAGCCAAGGAGCAAGCCAGAAGAAGTAATGCGGCTGCCTCGAGGGTGGCCGTGGAGTTAGAAGCCGAAAGGGCTGCGCACTGCTGAAGCAGGGAAGAGATGGCCGAACTGGCCGTTAAATTAAAGGATGCTACCGACCGCAATGAGGCTCTTGAAAAGGAGCGCCTATCGGAGCGAGAAGACCTGGGGAAGGCCACCGCCGAAGCCAAGGATGCCCGTTCTGCAATGCGGGCTATGAAGGAGGAGCTGCATCAGGCCAGAGACATTGTGGCTGGCAAGCCTTTTCTGCTGCGTCGCAGCTTTATGGATCCAAAGTATGCCCAGCTTGGCCAGCTGTGGGGTCCGGAGGATCCATATATGGACTTAGCGGCGAGTGCGGCGGATGCTGTTGTGCACTTCCGAAGTCAGAAGGATCACAAGACGGAAGAGATGTTTTGGTCTCCATTCCATTGTCCGGATCGTTCACTTCCGCTGACCGATCGGTTGGCCGAATGGGCTGAGCTGAATAGGTTGTCCTGGCTTGCCATGACGGATATCGTGACTCATGTCTGGCCGGAGAGGCCCAAGCCGAAGAGCTATTTTGGCTTATTGCAGCAGTTTCTTGGGGCGGTGCCGCATATCAAGGAGATGAAGCGGTCGGCCTGCATAGAGGGTGCGCGGATGGCCCTTGCCCGTGTGAAGACACATTGGACAAAGATGGATGCCACCGCTGTTGCAACCCAGGGTTCGGACGAAAGTCGGTTAACCTCTGAGCACTATTTTGGGGAAGTTATGCGTGGTGCTCGTGTAATAGAGTCGCAGTGCTCGAAAAATGTCACGTTCAAATGAACGTTTTATTTTGTAAAACAATAGTTATGATGTAATCGCTTTTTATACTTGTGCGTTCAAGTATTGAAATGTCTCCTATGCGGCCGTTTATGTATACGTATGTATAACCTGAAAGATGGCAGTCGTCGGCTTCAGCCCCCACGCACAAGGTGCGGGGGTGTTCGCAAAAATAGCGCATATTCACACTTAATCCGACGTCTCGGTCCTGTTTAAGGAGGTGGTAGCGTAGCGAACAAGGCAACCGGACTATAATGCTTTATCACTTTCACTTAGCCATTGGAGTTCGAGGGTGGGGCTACGATATAGCCCCTGGGGGGACCGCGCTCTCCGAATTCGGGGCGTGTATGTGCCTGACCGGGAAATGGTCCTTCGTCCAAGCGGAGGAATTCTAAACATTCCGGTGGTCGATCGAGTGGTTGACCAGTCTCTCGCTGTATCATGACAGTCAGTTTTTGGCTTTCTCTACTGAGGTGCTCGCCCAGCCAAACTGGGGCACAATCGTAGTAGTTCTCCTGGTGCCGCGTTAGCCGATGATACGGAATGTAAGGCAGCAAAACACAGGAGCCGGGCAAACCCAACATTTGACCAAAGACATGATTCGGAGCTGATGCATATAATGCCTAACTTGAGACGCCGAACACTCCCTAAGGTGTTCGGTCTTTATAACAATGGGCAAAACAATGCCCTAAGCCCCTTATGTCCAGGTACGGGCGAGGTACTCTGACGCGGCTGATGCCAAAACGTCAGTCTCCTCTCTGTTTATCATGAAAAACCAGGGTCTTAATCTGAAAAGAATCCTAGCAACGGGTCCCTACTGCACGTCTGCGCCTGTGTCTCCGTTGTGCCGTTATCCTGGACGGGTGTGCACGGTGTTCATCTGAAAAAAAAGAGGAACTTAGTTTCAAAGAAATCATGCGAAAAGTGCATAAAAACTAAAATATTTAGAAATTAATAAAGCTGAGCCTATATTAGCTCATTGTTGCTTATATGCCCAGCCCCTTGTGAAGGGGTGTGCGGCTGGGGAGCCCCTAGCTTATTTATGCCGGAATCGTCTAGCCGTGTCCGGGGTCTTTGAATGACCCTCTTAATGAAATGATGCCTCGTGGACCAGGCATTTTGAGTGTAAGAGACGCGTAATGTGGTATTGCGTTAAAGCGGACAAAAGCTTCACGTCCCAATAGTGCTTGATAGCTACTTTTGAATGGGGCGACATGAAAGATTAGCTTTTCGCGTCGGAAGTTGTCCGGTGACCCGAACAGAACTTCCAGTAGTAAGGATCCTGTGCACTTGGCGTAAGGGCCTGGCGTCACTCCTTTAAAGGAAGTGCGACTATGTCGAATTTTAGTAAGGTCTATCCCCAACTTGTGGATTGTGTTCGGATATAGCAGGTTTAAATCGCTGCCACGGTCCATCAGGACTTGTGTAAATTATAGTCCTAGATTATAGGATCCAAGATCAGGGCAGTCCATCCTGCGTTTCGAACACCTCTAGAATAATCCAGGTGGTCAAAATTGATTGGTTTTGACATCCAATCTCGAGGTTCCGCTGGGGTGGACCGTGCGAGACCCATCTTAGTGGGGGCCGCATTATTTTTTCATATTATCACATAAAGTGAGTTTACTGCTTTGACTTCTTGTGGGAAAGTCTTTTGTTCTCCAGTGCCCTGCTGGTGGGGCTCGTCATCGTCCTTGCTTGGTGCGTCGAGCCCCTTGTGTTCGGCGTTGAGTCGGCCGGACTATTTGAAAACCCAACAATTTCGGTGGGTGTGGTTTGCAGGCCTTCCGGAGGTACTGTGGATTTGACATATCCGATCCAAAATTTTGTTTAAGTTGGATAGCTCGTCACTGTTGTCCTTAAGAGGCAGTGTTTTGTTGTTTGGCTGCGAGCTTTTGAATCCGGCGTTGACCGCCGTGCTCTTTGGGCTTTTCTCTTTATTCTGGCGCTGATCTTTTCTGCGCCGTGACTTTCCGTTTCCATCTCTGATCTCGGATGTACTTGGGTCGCTGGTGCTGCATCTTGCTAGCCAGCTGTCTTCCCCCGCGCAAAAGCGGGTCATGAGGCTTGTTAGCGCGGACATTGTCCTCGGCTTCTCTTGGCCGAGGTGTCTGGCGAGCCATTCATCTCGGACGTTGTGTTTAAAAGCTGCTAAGGCTTCGGCGTCCGGGCAGTCGACTATTTGGTTCTTTTTAGTAAGGAACCTGTTTCAGAATTTGCGCGCTGATTCTCCGGGCTGTTGAGTTATATGACTTAGATCGTCTGCATCCGGAGGGCGGACATAAGTCCCTTGAAAATTTGCTCTAAACGCGTCCTCAAGCTCCTCCCAACTTCCAACAGTGTTTTCTGGGAGGCTTTTGAGCCAGTGCCGAGCTGGCCCTTTGAGCTTGGGAGGTAGATATTTTATGGCGTGGAGGTCATCTCCTCTAGCCATGTGTATGTGTAGAATATAATCCTCTATCCAGACTCCAGGGTCTGTTGTTCCATCGTAAGCCTCTATGTTTATGGGTTTAAACCCTGCTGGGAATTCATGATCCAGAACCTCATTGGTGAAACATAGTGGGTGTGCGGCGCCCCTGTATTTGGGTGTACCGCTGTCTTCGAACGCTTGGCGTGTTGTGTTGGTTCCTGGGGCCCTCTTTTTTGGCCCGTAAATGGACCTGGCTGGGCCATATGTTTTCCCAGGATCACGAGTAGGCTTTTGTGCGGCGCCGCTTGTAGTTTTTGGCCTATCCTCTAGCCGTCTATCCGGCCAGGCAGCCTCTTTGTTTTTTGACTGTGGGGGCTCTTTGGCTTCCTCGTCAAATTCTGGCAGCAGCTTGCGCTTCGGGTAGCTCTTTGATTGATGGCCATTGCCGTATTTGTCTGCGGTTTTGAGAACTTTGCTCCACCTCATTCTGAGTATGTCTTCCGCTATTTTGAGCTTCCGTTTTTTCTTCTTCAGACCTCTTGCAGTGGTGACGAGTCTTTTGCGAAGGCTGCACATCCTCGATGTGGAGACCGTTTTTGATGAACACATCAATTATCTCTCTCGTTGCTTCTCACAAAAAATGTTTTCTTTCGTTACAACGCATACGTATATGTGCTAGTAGAAACTAATAAAATTCACTGACAAGAATCCCTGAATTGCAGAGAGGACATGATGGCTGGCTGATATGAGCTTTGTGGGTGCAGGCTCCGGAGATTCCTATGGTGGTCCCCTAGGTCATCAATTTACCAACAATCCAACATAACAGAAGTCATATATTACAAAAAACATACCACTGTAAACTTCAGATGTACCCTAAATGCTAATTGCTTTGGTGACATCACTAACTCTTATTGCCCGTTGGGCTGAGCTGGGAAAAAAATGCCACATAGACATGTTAGCCTGATCGTCTTTTTTCTCCTCCCACTTTCTCTCCTTGGCATTCTATCAAGCACCTGGTGTGTAGTCTCGTTCAAGGTTTTGGATCCCAAATGGGCAAATTTTCTCGTGCGCGGGCGATATTCCCAATAGCCAGGTTACCGAGAAATACCAAAAAAATTCGGACGAAATTTACATTTGAATTTTGAATTCAAATTCTTTTAAATTAGATATAAAAACATCTTGAATTAATATTATTCAGGAGTAGTCAAGCACGTGTGCGCTTAGATGTGTTTAGGTCGGGAGTTCGATTCGTTGGGTCCTCATTTCTTTCATGTTTTTACTTACCTTTCTTAAGAATAAACAAAAAGAACAAAAAGAAATGCGAGATGGAGGACTGGACCGAGCAACCTCCACAGGTTGATAATAGATAGTTACCGCTACGCCACAGTAATGGTGTTCGCTTATATGAGAATGAAATCTAATTTAGTATACCTTGAGCGTTTAAATTCAGATTTTTTTTGCTCGGGATAGGTATTTCTCATGGGGCGGCGAGAAAGAAATGCGGTTACCGCCCGGTATCCGTTTTTCTCGGGCGGTACCCAAAACCTTAGTCTCGTTGCCTCAACCCCCGCGTCGAAGCCAAGTCTGCAACAGCGCTCACCCATGCTCGTGCTTTGGCCATTCCTGCCGGGGCCTCCCTTTCTCCCGCCACGATAACCCCTGGCCGAGTGGATCGCAGCGCACAGCTAGTCCATGACCTTCGCGCCAACAACCACCATAGAGCAGTGCATAGCAACCATGAAGGCCGAGCTTATGTCCAGACCGTGCAGACCAGCGCTTGGCCGCCATGAAGGCTGAGCTTATGCGCAGACCGTGCAGACCTGGAATAGTGCATGGCCAACATGAAGGCCGAGCTTATGTCCAGATCAAGCAGACCTAGAGCGGCGCATGGCCGCCATGCAGACCTCGAGCTTATGTCCAAACCATACAGACCTGGACAGTACATGGAGGCCATGAAGGCCGAGCTCGGATAGGCTCATGCCGAGGTGCATGCCTGAAGGAGAAGGCAGAGAAGAATGCCGATGGAGCAGGAAACGCACAAGGCCTCCAAATCAAGGGTGGGCAAGGTTGTGGAGGACCTCGTGAATTCTGTTAAAGAGCGTGATTTATTGTAGGCCGACAAGGACACCACCGCTACCGAGGCAAAGCCACTCACCCAGGAGCCAGAGATGGGCCGACGCAGACCAGGAAGCAGAGAGGAGAGGAACAAGGACAAATCGACAATGTCAGAGGGGGATTTGGTGCAATTTAATGGTCGGTCCGGCTAATCTGGTCTGACGCGTCAGACGTGCCTAGGCCTCCCCATACCGGCCCTAGATTTAGGCTGGATACGAAAGGTGCCGGCCAGCCCTGATGTATAGGGCTGATATGAGGCGTCTGTTTAGGTCGTGTTTTTTTACTGGTCAGTGACCGGGCCGTACACAGTACATTTGGGGCCGGGTTGTAGTGCGTGGCTGTAGATGCTCTTGGTAGGTTACATGGGGTGCACTGGCATCCGGGTGCACCATGGTATTTCCATTTTTTTCGAAAAGGGGGTTTGCCCCGGTCTCTGCATCAGAAAGATGCATACGACCATATTATTAATAAGCAATAGGTTCAACAGAAGTCTCGTAGTCTCCAACAAAAGAACAGGTGCTCAACAGAGAGCACGAAACATTAAAAGGGATAGCCACAACCGGGAGGCAAAAAACAGATAGGAAACTAAACACCTATCCTATTATATGACCGCCATCCAAAGCGGTTGAAGATAGCTCGAGCTACCGTCTCCCATCAGATAGATCCAGTAACCATATGCTTCCTGGCCTCCGTTGGAGTGAGTAGCGACCACATACGATGAGTGTAGTGGCCCCGAAGATAACCTGCAAGAAATGAATATTTATTGTTCTGTTAAAAACCAAATCGTTTCCGCAGTTCCAGATTGCCCATAGTAAACCACACACTCCTACGCGGATATGTCTCCCTGTTACTACGTTAATCCCATCTAGCCACGTCCCAAATAACGTGTTGATGAAATTCGGAGGAGTTATATTAAAAACTATGTGGATGGACCTCCACAAAATCTTTGCCAAAGGGCAATCAAGAAAGAGGTGTCTGATTGATTCATCACTATCACAAAAACGAACCCGTCCAGTTGCGCTTTGCCAAATTGTCTTTAGTTAAGATGACCTGTTTGTGGACAAACCACACAAACACTTTGATTTTTAAAGGCATTTTGACTTTTCAAACATGTTTCGAACTAGGAATAACGACAGTGTTGATAATATCCAAATACATGGATTTAATTGAAAACTCCCCATTCTTAGTTAGCTTCCAGCGAAGCTGATCTGGCTGTTAAGAGAGGTGGACATCCATCAATCGTCTCACGAGATGCAGCCAAGCTTTCCAACGATTTCCTACTAGCGTCCTCCTGAATTGAATATTAAGAGGATTTGACTATAGTACTGTTGCAACGTAAGCGTCTCTTCGCTGAACAATATTATAGAGAGAAGGATATTGGATCGCAAGGGGTACCTCCCCTAGCCATGTATCCGCCCAGAATCTTGAGGAAGTACCATTTCCAACTACAAATTTTTTCCTATTGAAGAAGGCTAATTTCACTCGCATGAGTCCCTTACAAAAAGGCGAATCAGTCGGTCTTACCGTCACCTGGGACAAATTTTGGACTGGAGGTACTTAGTACGAAGAATCTGTGCCCAAGTGGCATCAGTCTCTACAGATAACTTATACAGCCATTTGCTGAGAAGACATATGTTCTTTATCTCCAAATTTTCAATCCCCAGACCTCCCTGGTCTTTCGGCCTACAAATGATATCCCACTTAGCGAGTCTGTATTTTCTTTGTAATTCATCGCTAGCCAAAAGAAGCACAATCGATAGAAGTCTAGCCTTTTCCGCTTCAACTGGTACTTCGAAAAGAGACAATAAAAACATAGGCATACTCGTGAGAACCGAATCAATCAAAATCACTCATCCTCCGTATGGCATAAGCTTGCCCTTCCAGCAGCTCAGTTTTTCCTCAAATTGATCTTCAATTCTCTTCCACTCTTTGTTGGAGAGCTTGCAATGGTGAATTGGTATACCCAAATATGTGAAGGGTAAATATCCCAATTCACACCCGAACAATTCTTTGTAAGCTTGTTGTTCTTCTTTAGCTCTTCCAAAGAAGAACAATTCACTTTTGTGGAAGTTAATCTTCAACCCCGATAATTGTTTGAACAAGCATAAAACAAGCTTCATATTTCTAGGTTTAGCAAAATCATGCTCCATAAAGATGATAGTATCAACAGCGTACTGTAGGATAGACACTCCCCCATCAACTAAATGTGGGACGAGGCCACCTACCTGACCATCATCCTTGGGCCTTCCTATTAAGATTGTCAACATGTCAATGACAGTGTTAAATAGAATCGGTGACATCGGATCTCCTTGTCGCAGGCCCTTGTGTGTCTAGAAATAATGACCTATGTCATCATTAACCCTGATTCCAACACTCCCTTTTTGCGTGAATGAATCTGCCTGGTCTGTCCAGGCCTGATCGAATCCTTTCATACGCAAAGCCTGCTGAAGAAATGGCCATTTTACCTTGTCGCACGCTTTCTCAAAATCCACTTTGAAAACTACCCCGTCTAGTTTTTTCGTGTGGATTTCTTGGAGCGTTTAATGCAGAACCACAACCCTTCTAGGATATTTCTGTCCGACATGAAAGCAGTTTGGGAGGGATGCACCACAGAATGTGCAATCTGTGTAAGCCTATTAGTCCCAACTTTCGTAAAGAAGACAGATCGGCCTAAATTGCTCAATCTTCACAACCTATGGTTTCTTAGGAAGAAGCGTGATAGTACCGAAGTTCAAGTGAAACAACCGCAACTGTCCCAAGAAAAGATCCTGGAACATTGGGAGCAAGTCCCCCTTAATAATGTGCCAATTCTTCTTATAAAACTCCGCAGGAAAACCATCCGGTCATGGAGCTTTATTATTTTCCATTTGTGAAATTCCTTCAAACACCTCTTTCTCCGAAAATCGGGCTGTCGAAATATCGTTCTCATCAACTGCGAGCTGAGGAACATCCTCAATCCTCGACTCATCGAAAGAAACAAAATTATCCTCAGGAGGCCCAGACAGCTGTTTGTAGTAACTGGTGATATATGCCTTTAGGCTCTCCTGCCCTAAAATAGTTCCCTCATCTTGCTTAAGCTGAAAGATTCTCTTCTTTCAGTGCTTGCCATTCGCAATCATGTGGAAGAATTGTGTGTTATCATCCCCTTGAACGATTTTGCAAACTTTAGCTCACAGTGCCCACTTCAATTCCTCCTCATGGAGGAGCTCTTTCAATCTTAACTCTGCCTCCACTTTAGTTTCTAGTTCTCTAGTATCTAATATGGAACACTCAACTTTTAAATCTAGGGATTGAATAAGCAAAAGGAACCTTTCCTTCTCAGCCTTATAAATCCCACCGAGATGCTTAGCCCAACCACGCAAGAATTGTCGTAAATGTCTGATCTTATTTTGCCAACGCTCAATATTCGTTCTCTCTCCTGAATCTTTAGCCCATTCTCTTGCTATTAGATCAAGAAACCCTTCTCTTTGAAACCACGCTGATTCGAAAGAAAACGTACTCTTGTTCTCCACATGTGTTGCCTCTCCCGAGTCAACCAACAATGGGGTATGATCGGAGATTTCATGAGAGAGCGCTCGGACCGTCACAACGGGAAACTTCTGTTCCCACTCGACGCTCGCTAGGACCCGGTCCAGCTTCTCAAAGGTCGGGGCTGGTAATGTGTTTGCCCAAGTGAAATTTTTAACAGAAAGCTGAATCTCTCGAAGGTCTAAGCTATTAATAATTTTATTAAACATAAACGACCATCTGCCGTCTAAGTTGTCATTGTTTTTTTGTCCCGTCTACGGATAATGTTAAATCCCCCCTCCCCAATTAGGATTGGGAGCTGCTCATTACCACAAATACGGACTAAATCTGCCAAAAAGTCTGGTTTGAGTTCTGGTTACGCGGCACCATATACCGCCGCCAAAGCCCAATTAAACCAGCCAGCCTTTGACTGAACCCGAAACTTGACCGCAAAGTCTTCCATAACCACCCTCCTAACTTCCAATGAGTCACATTTAACCCCAAGTAAGATCCCACCGGATCTTACTCTTGGAGGTAGACAATGCCAATCAAAATCAACCCCTCCTGACAGAGTACTAAGGAACTGGGGGTGAAATTGTCCCTAGCAGTTTCTGACAAGGCAATAAAATCCAATTTGTGATCAATAGAAGCATCCTCTAGGAACCTTCTTTTAGCCAAGTCCTTAAGACCTCTGCAATTCCAAAAAATTCTTTTCATATTTCATCATGAAATTTTTTAGTTGTTCGGATCCTAGCACTTCTACGCACGGCCGACGCCGGATAAATCCTACGATTCCACTTGTGTTTAGGTTTGTTTTGTTCCTCTACCCGGTCCTCACAGCCGAGCTCAGTGGACACATCCACTTGGGAATTAGCACTAATGGAGTCCCTTGGGGAAAATGGATAGTCGTCCTCCTCATTCTCAGGAATAGAGGGTGCCAGATCCGCACAAAAGCTATCAAGCACATTGACCCCCAAAGCATCTACATCAGAACCATTCATAGGTTTAATAGCCGCTAGGTTTCTAATCATCTCTAAAGCACGCTCCTCTTCAAGATCCAAGAGATCATTAACGGACTTACAGACTTCAAAGTCATTTCTACCCAGAGAAACTCCCAAGTGATTTGCGTTATGAATAATCTCATTATTAGAAAAATGCAAGATAGAATTGGAAGTGTTGACTGACATACCAGTAGTGACCTCAATATCACGAAGCTTGGCCGCCCGCATGGCGCACCGTAGCTGCATGTCATCAACATCCGGTCGATCATGGAGACGACAACTCATCCGTCGACCATCAGAGACAGGGTCCAGAATCCCTCCAAAAGCGATGATGTCGTCTCGGGTGACCCTGTTAGGGGTAAGGCCTCCTGCCCGACCCCCAACGGGGCTCAACAGAGCGGAACCAACCGGAGAGCTGGCCTGCATCGACAGCACCGACGAAGCCCCCCCCCCAGCCACCATCGACACCGGGCTCGGCACACCCGGCGAGATTTGCCCAAGAGCACCACCCGGGACCTGAGCAAGGGCCGCCCCCACCAGGGATGTCCGGGGAGAGGAAGTGGCTGCGGCCACCTGCCCGCGCTGTTGGGAACGTAGTAATTTAAAAAAATTCCTATGCACACGCAAGGTCATGGTGATGCATAGCAACGAGAGGGGAGAGTGTTGTCCACGTACCCTCGTAGACCGTAAGCGGAAGCGTTATGACAACGCGGTTGATGTAGTTGTACGTCTTCACGATCTGACCGATCCAAGTACCGAACGTACGACACCTCCGAGTTCAGCACACGTTCAGCTCGATGACGATCCCCGGACTCCGACCCAGCAAAGTGTCTGGGATGAGTTCCGTCAGCACGACGGCGTGGTGACGATGATGATGCTCTACCGACGCAGGGCTTCGCCTAAGCACCGCAACAATATGACCGAGGAGGAATATGGTGGACGGGGGCACCGCACACGGCTAAGGAACGATCACGAAGATCAACTTGTGTGTTCTAGGGTGCCCCCTGCCCCCGTCTACAAAGGAGCCAAGGGGGAGGGGGCGGCCAGCCAAGGAGGGCGCGCCAAGGGGGAGTCCTACTCCCACCGGGAGTAGGACTCCCTTCTTTCCTAGTTGGAGAAGGAGAAGGGGGAAGGAGGAAGAGGGGAAGGAAAGGGGGGGCGCCGCCCCCCTCTCCTTGTCCTATGCGGACTAGGGAGGGGAGGGGGTGCAGCCCACCTCTTGCCTCCTCTCCTCTTCTCCCTTAGGGCCCATGAAGGCCCAATAACCCCCGGGAGGGTTCCAGTAACCCCCCGGTGCTCCGGTAAAATCCCGATTTCACCCGGAACCATTCCGATATCCAAATATAGGCTTCCAATATATCAATATTTATGTCTCGGCCATTTCGAGACTCCTCGTCATGTTCGTGATCACATCCGGGACTCCGAACAATCTTCGGTACATCAAAACATATAAACTCATAACAAAACTGTCATCGTAACGTTAAGCGTGCGGACCCTACGGGTTCGAGAACTATGTAGAAATGACCTAGAACTATTCTCGGTCAATAACCAATAGCGGAACCTGGATGCTCATATGGGCTCCTACATATTCTACGAAGATCTTTATCGGTCAAACCGCATAACAACATATGTTGTTCCCTTTGTCATCGGCATGTTACTTGCCTGAGATTCGATCGTCGGTATCCAATACCTAGTTCAATCTCGTTACCGGCAAGTCTCTTTACTCGTTACGTAATGCATCATTCCGGAACTAACTCATTAGCTACATTGCTTGCAAGGCTTATAGTGATGTGCATTACCGAGAGGGCCCAGAGATACCTCTCCGACAATCGGAGTGACAAAACCTAATCTCGAAATACGCCAACCCAACATGTACCGTCGGAGACACCTGTAGAGCTCCTTTATAGTCACCTAGTTACGCTGTGACGTTTGGTAGCACACAAAGTGTTCCTCCGGTAAACGGGAGTTGCATAATCTCATAGTTACAGCAACATGTGTAAGTCATGAAGAAAGCAATAGCAACATACTAAACAATCAAGTGCTAGGCTAACAGAATGGGTCATGTCAATCACATTATTCTCCTAATGATGTGATCCCACTAATGAAATGACAACACATGTCTATGGTTAGGAAACATAACCATCTTTGATTAATGAGATAGTCAAGTAGAGGCATACTAGTGACGTTATGTTTGTCTATGTATTCACAGATGTATCATGTTTCCGGTTAATACAATTCTGGCATGAATAATAAACATTTATCATTGTATGAGGAAATAAATAATAACTTTATTATTGCCTCTAGGGAATATTTCCTTCAGTCTCCCACTTGCACTAGAGTCAATAATCTAGATTACACAGTAATTATTTTAACACCCATGGAGTCTTGGTGCTGATCATGTTTTGCTCATGGAAGAGGCTTAGTCAATGGGTCTGCAACATTCAGATCCGTATGTATCTTGCAAATCTCTATGTCTCCCACCTGGACTTGGTTCCGGATGGAATTGAAGTGTCTCTTGATGTGCTTGGTCCTCTTGTGAAATCTGGATTCCTTTGCCAAGGCAATTGCACTAGTATTGTCACAGAAGATCTTCATTGGTCCCGATGCACTAGGTATGACACCTAGATCGAAAATGAACTCCGTCATCCAGACTCCTTCATTTGCTGCTTCCGAAGTAGCTATGTACTCCGCTTCACATGTAGTTCCCGCCACGACACTTTGTTTAGAACTGCACCAAGTTACAGCTCCATCGTTTAATAAAAACACGTATCCGGTTTGCGATTAAGAATCGTCCGGATCAGTGTCAAAGCTTGCATCGACGTAACCATTTACGACTAGCTCTTTGTCACCTCCATATACGAGAAACATATCCTTAGTCCTTTTCAGGTATTTCAGGATGTTCTTGACCGCTGTCTAGTGATCGACTCCTGGATTACTTTGGTACCTCCCTACTAAGATTATTTCTCAGCATACGTCAGGTCTGGTACACAACATTGCATACATGATAGAGCCTATGGCTGAAGCATAGGGAACATCTTTCATTTTTTCTCTATCTTCTACTGTGGTCGAGCATTGAGTCTGACTCAACTTCACACCTTGTAATACAGGCAAGAACCCTTTCTTCACCTGATCCATTTTGAACTTTTTCAAAACTTTATCAAGGTATGTGCTTTGTGAAAGTCCTATTAAGCGTCTTGATCTATCTCTATAAATCTCGATGCCCGATATGTAAGCAGCTTCACCGAGGTCTTTCATAGAAAAACTTTTATTCAAGTATCCCTTTATGCTATCCAGAATTTCTATATCATTTCCAATTAATAGTATGTCATCTGCATATAATATCAGAAATGCTACAGAGCTCCCACTCACTTTCTTGTAAATATAGGCTTCTCCAAAAGTCTGTATAAAACCATATGCTTTGATCACACTATCAAAGCGTTTATTCCAACTCCGAGATGCTTGCACCAGTCCATAAATGGATCGCTGGAGCTTGCACACTTTGTTAGCACCTTTTGGATCAACAAAACCTTCTGGTTGCATCATATACAACTCCTCTTCCAGAAATCCATTCAAAAATGCAGTTTTGACATCCATTTGCTAAATTTCATAATAATAAAATGCAGCAATTGCTAACATGATTCAGACAGACTTAAGCATCGCTACGGGTGAGAAAGTCTCATCGTAGTCAACCCCTTGAACTTGTCGAAAACCTTTCGCAACAAGTCGAGCTTTATAGATAGTTACATTACCATCAGCGTCAGTCTTCTTCTTAAAGATCCATTTATTCTCAATGGCTTGCCGATCATCGGGCAAGTCAACCAAAGTCCATACTTTGTTCTCATACATGGATCCCATCTCAGATTTCATGGCTTCTAGCCATTTTGCGGAATCTGGGCTCATCATCGCTTCCTCATAGTTCATAGGTTCGTCATGGTCAAGTAACATGACTTCTAGAATAGGATTACCGTACCACTCTGATGCGGATCTTACTCTGGTAGACCTACGAGGTTCAGTAGAAAATTGATCTGAAGTTTCATGATCAGTATCATTAGCTTCCTCACTAATTGGTGTAGTTGTCACAGGAACCGGTTCTTGTGATGGACTACTTTCGAATAAGGGAGCAGGTACAGTTACCTCATCAAGTTCTACTTTCCTCCCACTCACTTCTTTCGAGAGAAACTCCTTCTCTAGAAAGGATCCGTATTTAGCAACGAAAATCTTGCCCTCAGATCTGTGATAGAAGGTGTACCCAACAGTCTCTTTTGGGTATCCTATGAAGACACATTTCTCCGATTTGGGTTCGAGCATATCTGCTTGAAGTTTCTTCACATAAGCATCGCAGCCCCAAACTTTAAGAAACGACAACTTTGGTTTCTTGCCAAACCACAGTTCATGAGGCGTCATCTCAACGGATTTTCATGGTGCCCTATTTAACATGAATGCTGCTGTCTCTAAAGCATAACCCCAAAACGATAGCGGTAAATCAGTAAGAGACATCATAGATCGCACCATATCTAGTAAAGTACGATTACGACGTTCGGACACACCATTTCGTTGTGGTGTTCCGGGTGGTGTGAGTTGCGAAACTATTCCGCATTGTTTCAAATGTAAACCAAACTCGTAACTCAAATATTCTCCTCCGCGATCATATCGTAGAAATTTTATTTTCTTGTTACGATGATTTTCCACTTCACTCTGAAATTCTTTGAACTGTTCAAATGTTTCAGACTTGTGTTTCATTAAGTAGATATACCCATATCTGCTCAAATCATCTGTGAAGGTGAGAAAATAATGATACCCACCGCGAGCCTCAACATTCATTGGACCACAAACATCAGTATGTATGATTTCCAACAAATCAGTTGCTCGCTCCATAGTTCCAGAGAACGGCGTTTTAGTCATCTTGCCCATGAGGCACGGTTCGCAAGTACCAAGTGATTCATAATCAAGTGATTCCAAAAGTCCATCAGTATGGAGTTTCTTGATGCGCTTTATACCGATATGACCTAAACGGCAGTGCCACAAATAAGTTGCACTATCATTATCAACTTTCCATCTTTTGGCTTGAACACTATGAATATGTGTATCACTACTATCGAAATTCAATAAAAATAGACCACTCTTCAAGGGTGCATGACCATAAAAGATATTACTCATATAAATAGAACAACCATTATTCTCTGATTTAAATGAATAACCGTCTCGCATCAAACAAGATGCAGATATAATGTTCATGCTCAACGCTGGCACCAAATAACAATTATTTAGGTCTAAAACTAATCCCGATGGTAGATGTAGAGGTAGCGTGCCGACCGCGATCACATCGTCTTTGGAACCATTTCCCACGCGCATCGTCACCTCGTCCTTAGCCAATCTTCGCTTAATCCGTAGTCCCTGTTTCGAGTTGCAAATATTAGCAATAGAACCAGTATCAAATACCCAGGTACTACTGCGAGCATTAGTAAGGTACACATCAATAACATGTATATCACATATACCTTTGTTCACTTTGCCATCCTTCTTATCCGCCTAATACTTGGGGCAGTTCCGCTTCCAGTGTCCAGTCTGCTTGCAATAGAAGCACTCAGTCTCAGGCTTAGGACCAGACTTGGGTTTCTTCTCTTGAGCAGCAACTTGTTTGTTGTTCTTCTTGAAGTTCCCTTCTTCTTCCCTTTGCCCTTTTTCTTGAAACTGGTGGTCTTATTGACCATCAACACTTGATGCTCCTTCTTGATTTCTACCTCCGCAGCTTTTAGCATTGCGAAGAGCTCGGGAATAGTCTTGTCCATCCCTTGCATATTATAGTTCATCACGAAGCTCTTGTAACTTGGTGGCAGTGATTGAAGAATTCTGTCAATGACACTATCATCAGGAAGATTAACTCCCAGTTGAATCAAGTGATTATTATACCCAGACATTTTGAGTATGTGTTCACTGACAGAACTATTCTCCTCCATCTTGCAGCTATAGAACTTATTGGAGACTTCATATCTCTCAATCCGGGTATTTTCTTGAAATATTAACTTCAACTCCAGGAACATCTCATATGCTCCATGACGTTCAAAACATTGTTGAAGACCCGGTTCTAAACCGTAAAGCATGGCACACTGAACTATCGAGTAATCATCAGCTTTGCTCTGCCAGACGTTCTTAACGTCGTCAGTTGCATCAGCAGCAGGCCTGGCATCCAGCGGTGCTTCCAGGACGTAATTCTTTTGTGCAGCAATGAGGATAATCCTCAGGTTATGGACCCAGTCCGTGTAATTGCTACCATCATCTTTCAACTTTGCTTTCTCAAGGAATACATTAAAATTCAACGGAACAACAGCACGAGCCATCTATCTACAACAAACATAGACAAGCAAAATACTATCAGGTACTAAGTTCATGATAAATTTAAGTTCAATTAATCATATTACTTAAGAACTCCCACTTAGATAGACATCCCTCTAATCCTCTAAGTGATTACGTGATCTATATCAACTACACCATGTCCGATCGTCATGTGAGATGGAGTAGTTTCAACGGTGAACATCAATATGTTGATCATATCTACTATATGATTCATGCTCGACCTTTCGGTCTCCGTGTTCCGAGGCCATATCTGTTATATGCTAGGCTCGTCAAGTTTAACCTGAGTATTCCATGTGTGCAACTGTTTTGCACCCGTTGTATTTGAACGTAGAGCCTATCACACCCGATCATCACGTGGTGTCTCAGCACGAAGAACTTTCGCAACGGTGCATACTCAGGGAGAACACATCTTGATAATTTTAGTGAGAGATCATCTTAAAATTCTACTGTCAATCAAAGCAAGATAAGATGCATAAAGGATAAACATCACATGCAATCAATATAAGTGATATGATATGGCCATCATCATCTTGTGCTTGTGATCTCCATCTCCGAAGCACCGTCGTGATCACCATCGTCACCGGCGCGACACCTTGATCTCCATCATAGCATCGTTGTCGTTACGCCATCTATTGCTTCTACGAATATCACTACCGCTTAGTGATAAAGTAAAGCAATTACAGGGCGTTTGCATTTCATACAATAAAGCGACAACCATATGGCTCCTGCAGTTGCCGATAACTTCGGTTACAAAACATGATCATCTCATACAATAAAATATAGCATCACGTCTTGACCATATCACATCACAACATGCCCTGCAAAAACAAGTTAGACGTCCTCTACTTTGTTGTTGCAAATTTTACGTGGCTGCTACGGGCTTAGCAAGAACCGTTCTTACCTACGCATCAAAACCACAACGATAGTTCGTCAAGTTAGTGTTGTTTTAACCTTCGCAAGGACCGGGCGTAGCCACACTCGGTTCAACTAAAGTGAGAGAGACAGACACCCGCCAGTCACCTTTAAGCACGAGTGCTCGTAACGGTGAAACCAGTCTCGCGTAAGCGTACGCGTAATGTCGGTCCGGGCCGCTTCATCTCACAATACCGCTGAACCAAAGTATGACATGCTAGTAAGCAGTATGACTTGTATCGCCCACAACTCACTTGTGTTCTACTCATGCATATGACATCTACTCATAAAACCAGGCTCTGATACCACTGTTGGGGAACGTAGTAATTTCAAAAAAATTCCTACGCACATGCAAGATCATGGTGATGCATAGCAACGAGAGGGGAGAGTGTTGTCCACGTACCCTCGTAGACCGTAAGCGGAAGCGTTATGACAACACGGTTGATGTAGTCGTACGTCTTCACGATCCGACCGATCCATGTACCAAACGTATGGCACCTCCGAGTTCAGCAAACGTTCAGCTCGATGACGATCCCCGGACTCCGATCCAGCAAAGTGTAGGGGATGAGTTCCGTCAGCACGATGGCGTGGTGACGATGATGATGTTTTACTGACGCAGGGCTTCGTCTAAGCACCGCAACGATATGACCGAGGTGGAATATGGTGGAGGGGGGCACCGCACACGGCTAAGGAACGATCACGAAGATCAACTTGTGTGTTCTAGGGTGCCCTCCTGCCCCCGTATATAAAGGAGCCAAGGGGGAGGGGCCGGCCGGCCAAGGAGGGCGCGCCAAGGGGGAGTCCTACTCCCACCGGGAGTAGGACTCCCTTCTTTCCTAGTTGGAGAAGGAGAAGGGGGAAGGAGGAGGAAGAGGGGATGGAAAGGGGGGGCGCCGCCCCCCTCTCCTTGTCCTATTCAGACTAGGAAGGGAGGGGGCGCAGCCCACCTCTTGCCTCCTCTCCTCTTCCCCCTTAGGGCCCATGAAGGCCCAATAACCCCCGGGAGGGTTCCGGTAACCCCCCGGTGCTCCGGTAAAATCCCGATTTCACCCGGAACCATTCCGATATCCAAATATAGGCTTCCAATATATCAATCTTTATGTCTCGACCATTTCAAGACTCCTCGTCATGTTCGTGATCACATCCAGGACTCCGAACAATCTTCGGTACATCAAAACTTATAAACTCATAATAAAACTGTCATCGTAACGTTAAGCGTGTGGACCCTACGGGTTCGACAACTATGTAGACATGACCTAGAACTATTCTCGGTCAATAACCAATAGCGGAACCTGGATGCTCATATTGGCTCCTACATATTCTACAAATATCTTTATCGGTCAAACCGCATAACAACATACGTTGTTCCCTTTGTCTCGGTATGTTACTTGCCCGAGATTCGATCGTCGGTATCCAATACCTAGTTCAATCTCGTTACCGGCAAGTCTCTTTTCTCGTTATGTAATGCATCATTCCGTAACTAACTCATTAAATACATTGCCGAGAGGGCCCAGAGATACCTCTCCGACAATCGGAGTGACAAAACCTAATCTCGAAATACGCCAACCCAACATGTACCTTCGGAGACACCTGTAGAGCTCCTTTATAATCACCCAGTTACGTTGTGAAGTTTGGTAGCACACAAAGTGTTCCTCCGGTAAACGGGAGTTGCATAATCTCATAGTTACAGGAACATGTGTAAGTCATGAAGAAAGCAATAGCAACATACTAAACGATCAAGTGCTAGGCTAACGGAATGGGTCATGTCAATCACATTATTCTCCTAATAATGTGATCCCACCAATCAAATGAGAACACATGTCTATGGTTAGGAAACATAACCATCTTTGATTAATGAGCTAGTCAAGTAGAGGCACACTAGTGACGTTATGTTTGTCTATGTATTCACACATGTATCATGTTTCCGGTTAATACAATTCTAGCATGAATAATAAACATTTATCATGATATGAGGAAATAAATAATAACTTTATTATTGCCTCTAGGGCATATTTCCTTCACGCGCCCCCCTTGCGATCCAGCAACTCCTCCAGTGTGTAGCGCGGCCACCAAGGGAGAGGTAGGGGCAGGGGCCTCCTGCCCACAGCCCCCTCCCGGACCGTCACCTCCAAGTGTCTGAAGAACATCCGCAGCGCCGCCCGGCGTCGCCGGACTCCTCATCCATAGAGAAGCACCATCCCGATCGAGAGCAGCGGGGGATCGGAGGACCTCTTACCCATAATCATGCCCACCCTCGTAGTGAAGCTCAGTAGTCCGACCAAACTCCATCTCAGGGCAAACCAACATTCTGGAGTCCGTCCCTAAAGACCGAGGAATCATTGGAGACACACTGCCAGAAGTCAACACGGGCAGTAACTCAAGTTTCGCTGGCTCGTCCATCTCCACGCGGATACTCCATAGACGACTAGGCGCAGAACGTGCATCAAAAGACCCAAAGCAAAGAGAGTTCATCGGAGTCGAGGAGCCAGACGGGCCCGTAGAAAACTTATCCACCTTATCAGACAGCGAATCCGGCCCCTTAGCCGTCTCCCGTGATGTGCTCTCTGGCTCCTTACTCGGATCTTCGGGGGCCCCATCCCCCTCAGTCGTATCCATGTCATGGGTGTCATCCCCCTTGCCCTCCTGAGGGATCGGAGTATCCTCAACCTCAAGCTCAAGCACATATGTGACGCCGGCATGTGTCCACTTGACCACATCCAGAACAAACTCCAAGCTGACAACACTGACCAGTAATCTCGCTACGCCATGTGCCTGAGTGAAAGGCATGTCCACCTGTTCTGTCTTCCCAATAAGAGAACCCATGCTCCAAGATACCAGGAAGTGATTAATATATTTGCGCGGTGCACCATATAAAAGAACCCAAACCTTCTCCAAAGGTGTACCCTCAGGCTCCTTCCCCTTCCACTCATCAAACATAAGGACAATGTTCGTACTCTATACTCTGCACGTACCCCATTTGAGGATATGTAGCTGGTTCTCCTTAGTGGGAAAATCAACCTTGTAAGTCTGGGTCTCCAACTTGACAAGGTCCCACTGGTGATTACCTGGAACAAGATCCTGCAGCTGACGCACAACCTGTGCCTCTGACAAACTCCCACTAGTCACCTTAACGATTGCGGGAAAGGAACTCTCACCTGCGTAGAAGGTGCCACATCTGGTGACCCAAAAAACATAAGTTCCTGACAGCAGACTCCATAAATGGTGACCACCGACTTGGGGCCAGAAAGAAGAGGGCAGTCACCGGACTTATGTTGCGATCTACAACAGTAATCACACAATTCTGTGGTACACTCTGCCACAAAAATGGCATGGCTCTCCACATCGATAGCACGGTAACTTCTTATACTTAATATCCCACTTAGATAGCTTTTCACCATTACATTTATCAAGAGCCTTTTGAGAAACAACATCATCAACCTTAGCAGCCAGAATGCTAACTGTAGCCAAAGCCCGGACTGTGTCTACGGACACCTCAGGAAGCACAGGAGAGGGTGCCTTCCCAGTCACAGTTGGCACAACATTAGCCACAGCGGTCGTATCAGCCGACGGCGGAGGAGGTCGCGGTGGAGGCAGGCGGCGCCCCCCTCCTCTCCCGCCACGAAAAGCACGGTGAGCTCCTCGGTTAGGCCGGTTGGTTGGGCCGACGAACCCCTCGACGAAATTGCTAGGAGGTCCTTGGAAGCCGCAGCCCGGACCATTGCCATTCTTCAAACCGGAGCCACGACCATGACCTGATGAAGAACCACGTTGTTGACCCTCGCCGTAAGCATCGTATCCATTGTCGTCAATCCCCACCCAACCAGGCACGTCGAAGCCATTGTCGCGGGTGGGAGTTCGCCTTCGTGTATGCACTTCCACCCCCCCCCCCCGGTCTCCCCCGTTTCCATGCCCTACACCTCCACCTCCTCCCTATACCCTCCGCATGCTTCTACCGCAAAAAGATGCAACATACAGAACACATTATAAATTTGGAACAAAATATCTCGTTTGTTCAATTTTATCCAGAATACTAACATGTTCATTATATTTTTAGCCATTTTCTGTTTTAAGCTATGCAAAAAAGAACTTCAACGCACTAAAAAACGGCCAGACATTTTGGACTGAAAAAATCCATGGCTACCCCAAAAGGGCCAAGCCCAGCAGCAAAGAACATATATAAGGAACACTTTCCGTTGGACTGAAAAAACTGTGGCCGCAGCCTATGGCCGAAAATGGCCCATTAAGCGCCCGACGGCCAGTTGGAGCTATGATCGTTTACGGCCTTCGGAAGGTACCCGTTACTCCCAGTTGGAGCTATGGTCCAGTTGGTCTATGGTCGTTTACCACTCAGTTGGAGCTATGGTCGTTTAAGGCCTAGTTGGAGCTATGGTCGTTTACGCCCGAAGGTACCCGTTACGAGAGGTCCTATGTGCCGCATTCTGCGGCGAATAGCCAGCGCGACGCACACAGGAAGCGTCTGACTGGGCCGGCCCATTATAAGGACCCCGAGGTGTGTGTACAACGCTAAAAAATTGCAAACCCGAAAATAACGAAACGAGGAATCGAACTTACGACGTCCCTGTACTCAACAAGCGCTGCTAACCACTGGACTGAATGACTGCATCCGAACAATGACGCATCGCGATTATATTTAGCAACTCTCTAATGCGGGATATTCCCCTTGCATGCTATTTCCTGTACGTGTACTGCAGCATATAGATTTGAATATGTGATTTTTTTTTGGAAAAGCTGGAACATGATTTGAAATACCTGAATATTTTTTAAAGTTGTGAACAGAATTTGAAAACGCAAAATATTTATCAAAATTACGAACAATTTTTTTTCAAAATACAAACATTTTTTGGACTTACGAACAATTTGTTCAAAACGCAATTTTTTCAAAATTTCAAAAAAGATGAACATTTTTTGAATATGTGAACAAAATTGGACAAGCTGGAACATTTTTTGAAATTAGAGAACATTTTTCGAATTTATGACAAATTTTAGAAATGAGAACAATATTCATAAATAGGAGCGTCAAAACTTATAAATATGAACATTTTTTAAAATTTGCGAACAAATTTCAGAACGGGAACATTTTTTCAATTTGTGAACAAAATTTAAAACATGAACATTTTATAAATTTGTGAACAAAATTACAAAATTTGAAAAATGGACAATTTTGAATTTGTGAACAAAAAGATTGAATTTGCAGACAATTTGTGAAAACTTTAACAAATTTTGAATGTGTGAACAAAATTACAAAACAGGAACAATTTTTGAAATGGCGAACATATTTTAAAGGTTGAGAACAATATCTAGAAACACGAACAATTTTTGAAACATGAAAAAAAAACGTAAAAAAGGAAACGAAAAAAAAACAGAAAAGGAAAAAAGAAAACAAGAAAAAACAGAAAATTGAACGAAAAAAAACACGAAATCTTGTTCAGGGAACCTTCTAGAAGGTTCCCCAAACCGGTAGAAACCGGATGGGAAACCCCAGCAGCGTTCCGCGTGTCGCTCCAATCGGAGACGACGACATCACGGAGTCCCCGTCCCGGGTCCGAAGGGTAAAGGCAATGAAAGTGGTGCATTAGGCGACCATACTTTAAATTTCTTCTCCAATTCAGGTACATTTTGTGATTGATTAGGGAAAACGAAATTCTAATTTTGAAATTATGGTTCTACCATATTGGGGATTTTTTCTAGGATTCCTTCTGTTTATGTGGTGTTGATCCCTCTTTCTTCTAATTTGACAATAAAAAATCCGAATCAGTACTAGCTCTGTTCCTAACTATGAGTCTTTTTAGAGATTTCAACCCAGACTATATACGGATGTATATAGACATATTTTAAGTATAGATTCACTCATTTTGCTCCATATGTAGTCCGTTTCGAAATCACTAAGAATACTTACATTTAGAAACGGATGGAGTACTAAACATGTGATTAATTATAATTAACCCTGACATAATCGTGAGCATTAAACCTAATTGGGGTTAAGTAAAATTGGTCTATATAATTATCAGTAGTCATTCTTAGCCATTCGAATATAACTTGATAACTAACAGAGGCAACTAACATAAACTTGAAGCAGTGGCGTGCATATCGGGTTAACCAGGAGCTAAGAGATTCAATCGTAAACATGATTCCCTAAGCATGAGATTGAACTGCTGATCATGGATTAGAGATCTGTTGGCATCAGACTTGCCGGCTGAATCCATTGTTAGAATATTTGCATCAACGGGATGCCATTAGCAGGAACTGATCACATCTAGATCACCCAAATAGCACGAATAGAGAGGTTCAGGGATTCATTACAAGTTATGGAGCTTGACATGGTCTCATGCTTGGTGCATGCGAGGTGGATGGATGGGTGATGTAGGTTGACATGATCTCCTGGACATCCCGATCGCTTAAGGCCGCCACAGGCACTGTCCCATGGATGGTGGCGTCTAGGCTATTGTAACGGGCCTCGATCCAGTCTAGGGCGCTGGTGAGAGTTGGGGATCGAAGAGAAGGGGATCTGGGGAGGAGGAAGAGGGAGCAGACGGGTTGCAGGAAGGGGTAGGTGAGGGAAGGTTAGCTTCCTCTCTCTCCTATTCTTAGTTCAGTTTCTGGATGCAGCTACAGTGACCCATCAGGCCATACAAATAATCTGAGCCTCCCGATACACAAGCACTCACCGCACTAATGCTCGAACTGCTAACACTACACAGCTCTAGCCACTACTCACTGACGCTTCGGCCCCACTCACCTCTTGGCCCTGCGTGTTGCTGCTTTTGCCTGTTACGGTCGTGACATTCTCCCCTTGTCGAGTTTCGGCTTGTCCCCAAGCCGGAGATGTTGGAAATGGCGCTGCAGCTCGTCAGGCTCCTCCCAATTGGCCAATGAAGGTGGCAGGTCAGACCACTCGGATCAACACACGAGGGTGCGTACCTACAGTAGTGGTAACCAACCGATCCGCAAGGATTGCAAGTGGTTTGTGCTCAGCTTGCAAAGTTTCTGCCTCTGGGGGAAGTTCCATCTCAACGGGCACTTCACAGCCCACAGCCTGCTTGAGTTGTGAGACATGGACAACGGGGTGTATCTTGCTAGTACCTAGCAACAGAAGTTTGTACGCCACTTTTCCCACGCGAGCCTCAATCTTGTATGGTCCATACTAGCAGAATGCCAGCTTCTGAAATGGACGCTGTGCCACTGAAGATTGGATGAACGGTTGGAGGCGCAGAAACACCAAGTCACCCACTGCAAACTCCCGATCGGTGCACCTTTTATCCGCCTGTGTCTTCATATGGTCTTGAGCTCGCTTTAGTTGTTTCTGTAGCAATTCTAACATAACCTCACGCTCCTTGAGCCAAGTAGCAAGGTCAGGCACAGTGCACTCATCCATTTGTTCCACTCCAAATTCTCAAGGTTGCGTGCCATAGGCCAGTTCATACGGTGTTCTTCCCAGGGCCGAGTGAAATGTGGTGCTATACCAATATTCAGCAAGGAATAACCAACCGTACCAATTGCGAGGGGCAGAGTGCACTGAGCACCGCAAGTAGGTCTCGAAGCATTGGTTCACCCGTTCTGTTTGGCCATCCGTTTGTGGATGATAGGACGAGCTCATTCTGAGTTGTGTCTCGGATAACTTGAGCAACTCTTGCCACAATGCACTCGTAAAGATTCGATCATGGTCAGAGATCAAAGCCAGGGGCAAACCATGTAATTTGAAGATGTGTTGCATGTATGTTGTTGCCACTGTGAGCGTTGTATAAGGGTGCTTCATGGGGATATAGTGCACGTACTTGGATAATTTGTCGACGACAACTAGCACCACGTCGAACCCCCCAGATTTGGGCAACCCTTCAATGAAGTCCAGTGACACGACCGCCCAGGGATGCTTGGGAATTGGCAAGGGCTGCAACAACCCTGCAGGTGAGACCGGCTCTGTTTTGGCCCTCTGACAGGTGACGCACTGGCGCACAAACTGCTTGACCATTATCTTCAAGTTTCTCCACGCGAATAGGCGACGGACCCGGTGATACGTGGCATGTAACCCAGAGTGACCACCCGTAGCACTATCATGCAGAGCTTTGATCAGATTGTCTTGGATTTCTGCGTCATTGCCAATCCGGATTCGATTCTGGAAACGAATCAAACCATCATGTATAGCGAATCCTTCTTTTGTCTTGGGGTCCAGCGCTAGCCGGGATAGCAGCTGCTGAGCTCTCTCACCCTGATGGTAACTCGTCAGTACATCCTCGAGCCAAAGTGGGCGGCACACCGCGATGGCAGCTAGTTCCGCACTGCCATCATGGGCTCTTCTGGACAGTACGTCCGCAGCCCGATTGGATGTTCCTGCCTTGTATTGGATCTTGAATTGCAACCTGACCAGCTTTGTAAAGGCTCGCTGCTACGTCTTGAGCTTGCGTTGGTTTTCCTCGAAGAAGAGAGGGTGATGCAGCAATAGTAGCGTAAGTATTTCCCTCAGATTTTGAGAACCAAGGTATCAATCTAGTAGGAGGCTCCTCAAAAGTCCCGCGCACCTACACAAACAAACTGAGAACTCGCAACCAACGCGATAAAGGGGTTGTCAATCCCTTCACGACCACTTGCAAAAGTGAGATCTAATAAAGATAGTATGATAAGATAAATATATTTTTGGTATTTTATAATATAGATGCAAAAAGTGAAGATGCAAATAAAAGTAGATTGAAAGCAAATATGATAAGAGATAGACCCGGGGGCCATAGGTTTCACTGGAGGGTTGTCTCAAGATAGCATAATTATTACGGTGGGTGAACAAACTACTATCGAGCAATTGATAGAAAAGCGCATAGTTATGAGATTATCTAGGCATGATCATGTATATAGGCATCATGTCCATAACAAGTAGACCGACTCCTGCCTGCATCTACTACTATTACTCCACACATCGACCGACTCTTGCCTGCATCTAGAGTATTAAGTTCATAAGAACAGAGTAACGCATTAAGCGAGATGACATGATGTAGAGGGACTCAAGCAATATGATATAAACCCCATCTTGTTATCCTCGACGGCAACAATACAATATGTGCCTTGCAACCGTTTCTGTCACTGGGTAAGTACACTGCAAGATTGAACCCAAAGCTAAGCACTTCTCCCATGGCAAGAAAGATCAATCTATTAGGCCAAACCAAATTGATAATTCGAAGAGACTTGCAAAGATAACTCAATCATACATAAAAGAATTCAGAGAAGATTCAAATATTATTCATAGATAAACTTGATCATAAACTCACAATTCATCGGATCACGACAAACACACCGCAAAAAGAGTTTACATCGAATAGATCTCCACAAGAGAGGGGGAGAACAGTATTGAGATCCAAAAAGAGAGAAGAAGTCATCTAGCTAATAACTATGGACCCGTAGATCTGTGGTAAACTACTCACAACTCATCGGAGGGGCAAGGATGTTGATGTAGAGGCCCTCCATGGTCGATTCCCCCTCCGGCAGAGTGCCGGCGAAGGCTCCAAGATGGGATCTCGCGGATACAGAAGGTTACAGTGGTGGAAATTGTGTTTCGTGGTGCCCTTGGATGTTTTCTGGGTATGTAGGTATATATAGGATGAAGAAGTACGTCGGTGGCCGCCCGAGGGGCCCACGAGACAGGGGGACGCGCCCTAAGGGGGGGAGGCGGCCTCCTATCTCGTGGGGGCCTCGGCTGCTTCTTGACTTGCACTCCAAGCTCTCCAGATCGCGTTCGTTCACAAAATCACGCTCCCGAAGGTTTAATTCCGTTTGGACTCCGTTTGATAATCCTTTTCTTCGAAATACTGAAATAGGCAAAAAAACAGCAATCTGGGTTGGGCCTCCGGTTAGTAGGTTAGTCCCAAAAATGATATAAATGTGTAAAATAAAGCCCATAAACATCCAAAAGGGGTAATATAATAGCATAGAACAATCAAAAATTATACATACATTGGAGATGTATCACTTGCTGCTGGATAGGTGTATTCAGACGCTGGTCTGTCAAATTCCGCAAGCTTTTCTGATCTGTACGGATGAGGAATTCTGCATGTTGCAAGTATGGCCACCATCTATCTACTGCCATCAATAACGCCATACATTCATTCTCATCGGCAGATAGGCCAACATTGCGGGGAGCTAGCGCCTTGCTGAGGTATGCCACCTGATGTGAGTCTTGCATTAACACTGCTCAAATGCCCATCGCACTCGCATCCGTCTCCACAACAAATGTTCTAGAAAAATCTGGCAATGCTAAAGCCGGGGCTTCAATCAATGATGTCTTCAGGGCTTGGAATCCTTCTTTCGCTGTTGGTGTCCACACAAACAACACATTCTTCTTGAGCAGATCTGTCAACGGTCGGCTGACAACACCAAAGTTCCGGACAAACTTGCGGTAGTACCCCGCTAGTCCCAGGAACCCACGAAGATGCTTGACTGATTGTGGCTGCGACCATGTGTTGCACTGCTTGGGTATGCTCATCGAGCATTGACACCCCATACCCACTGATCCGATGTCCCATATAACTGAGGCTTTCTTGAGCAAATGTGCATTTGGACGGTTTTGCAAACAAGTAATTGTCCTGCAACAGTTGCAGGACTTGACGCATTAGGAGTAAATGTGCTCGGTACGTACTGGAGTGGACCAAGATATCATCCATGAAAACGAGCACCCCATGGCGTAGCAACGGTGAGAAGACAATATTCACAGTTATGAAATGTTGGTGGGCCATATGTCACACCATACGGCAGAACCCTAAACTAGTAGTGCCCTTGATGGGTCCTGAACGCTGTCTTTTCTTCGTCTTGCTCCACCAGACAGATTTGATGATACCCTGCCTGCAGATCTAGTTTAGAGAACCACTGAGACCCTGCCAGCTCGTCTAATAATTCATCGATCACACGTAGGGGATAGATGTTCTTGACAGTGATTGCATTCAAATGTCGGTAATCCACACAAAACTGCCAAGTTTGATATTTCTTCTTGACCAACAACACCGGAGAGGAGAAGGGGCTGATGCTAGGCACGATCAACTCCAGCCTTGAGCATTTCTTTGACTTGCTCTTCAATCTCTGTCTTTTGCTCTGGCGTGTACCGATAAGGTCATATATTAACTGGCTTTGCTCCTGGTAAGAGTGGACTCGAATGGTCCCACTGCTTGTGTTTGGGAAGTTGCTTTGGTTCAGAAAATACCACTTTAAACTGGTCCAAGATCTCTGCTACTTCGGAAGGAATTGCTTCTCTTGTTGGGCTGGGAACTGTTTGATCAACTTGAAATAATGTAACCACACACGCCACTGCAATATCTGGCTCTAACTCTTGCAATTGTGCCATGGATATCTGCGGTACTGCTTGGAGCCTCCCCTGCACACCATGCAACACTATCAACTCTCCTTGGTGCACAAACTGCACTACCTTTTGCTCCCAATCCACCCACATGGGGCCACATTTCTGCAACCAATCCATTCCCACCACCATGTCATAACAGCCCAGAGAAAGAATTCGGAGATCTGTCTCAAATGTGTGCCCTTTCGTCTGCCACCTACAAGCGAACCACTCCCAAACAAGTGAGTACTCCACCATCTTCAATTTTAACTGACATGCCTTGGGTTGCCTGCACTTGATCCTGCACACTCTGAGCTACTAATTCACTAATAAAGCTGTGCGAACTGCCTAAATCGACCAAAATGAGTACCTTCTTGTCAGCAATTCTGCCCACCAAGCGGACTATGTGCGGGATAGTTTGCCCAATCGTAGCCAGCTTGGAGATTGACATCATAACGTCCTCAGCGTCGTCCTCCTGAAGGAGGGGGCATTGATCATCTTCTAGGAGCACTTCCAGCAGCCCATCAACCACATGGAGTTGGATGGTGGCAGTGCATTGATGGCCCGCACCCCATCGTTCGCCGCATTTGAAGCACAATCCTCAAGCGCGGTGATAATTGCGCAGAGCCGCAACTCCGTCGTCACCACGCGCCGCTCGGTCCGGTTCGTTGGACGCGTCCAGTCCACGGCGATCTTCTGCTGCCGCGAGTGCCCCTTCGACGAGTTGTCGCACCGGCGGAGCACCCAACGCGAGTTGTGGCCGTGCTTGCTGGCGCACAGCCGGCCCTTCCTGTCTCCTGAATTCCCGCCGAGGGAGCGCCTTCACAAGCTCCTCTTGTAATGCAACAAGGGAAAACACAGAGTCCAAATCCTTGGGTTGATGCAACATAACACACACATGAATTTCATGCCTAAGACCTTCTAGGAACTATGCTGTAAAGAAGACATAATCAAATGACGAATTGTATGCGAGGAGTTGATGCATAACTTCCACAAATTGCGTCATATAAGCATGAACTATCTCTGTCTGGCAAAGGGTGCGAAACTGACGTAGATACGCCGGATATTGCTCACGGCCAAATGTGCCACACAGCATGGAGCAAAGCTCCTCCCATGACATGTGTTTACTCTTAGCCTCATGCAATTGCAACCATCTCGCTGCGTTGCCCGTGAAATGCAACGTAGCTACCCCCACCCAGAGGTCTGCTTGCACCCCTCACACATCGAAGTACTTCTCACACCGGGTTTTCCAAAATTGAGGGTTGTCTCCATCGAAAGAGGAAAAATCTAGCATGGGCAGAGACCAACTAGCAGGGGTAAGGTGATGTGTGCGTGTATCGAACTCGCGAACCGCAGGAATTGGTTCGACTGTAGCCAGACATAGATTAGATTGGGATGTACCCTTGACTGGAGGGGGCATCTGGGTAGTGACTACACCATATGCCGGGCCTCCGGTGTCGTCGATCTTGCAGCGGCCGTCGGGCCCGTGGTGCTCCGGGTCATCCTGGTTGTCGTGGAGCACCAGATCCACCACCGCGTCGCGCACCGGGATCGGATCCGGGGCGTCGCGAGCGCCGGATGGAGCGCGATGCGCCCTACTTGCGAGCGCAGTTCGTCGATTTGGTTCTGGATATGAGTGACTGTTGGGCGCCACAACTCGAGGGACTGCTGAATCACCTCCAGACGGGTCTCATTGGCCGCCTGCCCGTCGGTGATGGCCTTCGCGAGCGCCGCCAGCTGCTCCTCCATCGCCATCGCTTGTTGAGCTTGCTTGGTGAGATAACGGGGCTTGCGGTAGGGATTCTCCAGGACGCTGGACCTCTGATACCAAGTTGTAACGGGCCTAGATCTAGTCCAGGGCACTGGTGAGAGTTGGGGATCGAAGAGAAGGGGATCTGGGGAGGAGGAAGAGCGAGGAGACAGGTTGCAGGAAGGGGGAGGTGAGGGAAGTTCAGCTTCCTCTCTCTCGAATTCTTAATTCAGTTTCTTGATGCCGCTACAATCACGCATCAGGCCATACATATAATCCCAGCCTCCCGGTACACACGCACTCACCACACACACGCTCGAACTGCTAACACTACATAGCTCTAGCCACTACTCACTGACGCTTCGGCCCCACTCACCTCTTGGCCCTGCGTGTTGCTGCTCTTGCCTGTTGCGGTCGTGACAGCTATGTCTTCCGGTCGCTGCATCACTCCCATGGATTGGAATGGGTGTGAGAATATAGGGACGAGAGTAAATCATACGTGAGTTGTGATCTCGCAGGTAGTCCGCTCTCTGATGTTATCGCTTCAGTATAGCGCTGGTGATAGTAGGTGACCCAAACCAGAGTTGGTTTTGGGCGTCCTCTGTAATATGAGTTAAGATAAAAATCCACGAACGTTGGTGCGTGAACCTTTCCTCTGTAACATCATTTTCTGAGCTGTTTTAAGCCGTTAGGTCAACCAACATTTCGAACACGTAGGTGAATGAATGACGGAAGAGACAGTGAATGAATAAAAACACTCCACGCTTATTTATTATTTATTCAAATGATGTGAGGAAATAACATATAGAGTAATGAGAGCGCTGGCTCCTTGATTTGAATACAAACGGTCGACGTCGGACAAGAAGGAAACATGTATGATAAACATATAGTACATACATGCAAATTAAAAACACCACAACACGGACAAAGACTAAAGCGCGCGAGAACACACACATGCGATCACGAATCTATTAACACATGTCGATCTGGACACGCTTGCCTGGGCGAACCCACTGATTCACTCGGAACTTCCTGATCACTTCGCCAGGAAACTGGCCACTTGGCTCGCCCTCGATTCTGAGTCGAACGTACTCGCACTCCCATTCCTTGTCAAGGAGACCGGTGTCAAGGAGGCGGAGGCCGAGGCGGCAAGTTTTGAACGATAGTGGCTCGTTGAACATGAGCCTGTCGGTGCTGCCCTTCTTGAACAGGGCACCATCGCCATCTACCAAACGTATCACACCGGCCCCGCCGGAGGATTCGTAGAACTCGAAGGCGACAAGCGCTTCTGTGCCGCTCAGAGCGTCGTTCGCCGTCTTCACCTCGAGCTCGTACAGGTAACCCTGTCTCCCGTTGCTGGTGCCAGCTAGAATGGCGGCGGCCAGAATGAGGATGGCGAGCTTGGCCATGGCCATGGCCATGAGAGTCCTGCGATGTGATGATGATTATGACCAACGTACTGTATGACTGTACTGTATGTGCTCTACAGCTTCACACCCAGTGCCGCCTTTATAGCTAGGTCTGTGGCCATGCAGCCATGTGCGATTATGCGACCCGCCCGCACGCTGCCTAGCGTGGGTGCAGTAAATTCCGGAGTTGACTTGCACCGTGGCATCCAGAAGCATATGCACGCGTATCAATCCAAATCTTTTGTTATCATGTTACTAAATCAAATCTTCAATTTTTTAACCACTTTCGAATACCACAAGATCTAATCAAATCTTCACTTAACTCTCTCTTCTCTCATGGTTTCTCTGAGGAGTACACATGACCAAGACAAACACGCGCACACACACATGCATCAACGAAGAAGAACACAACGGCATTGCCAAGAGACACTTCCTTGGTGACCACCCAAAGCACTACGTACGCAAATTTTAGGGACTCCTCACGTGCAATTCAGGTCACAGTCCCTACCCATTAGTCCACTAATCTCCATCATACACACCACTAGGTAATGCTGCATGCAGCTAACTAACTTCTCTCACGCCGCTACAACCTGGAACGAACGAACTACATGCATGCACTAATAATACTAGCTGGTTATCTGGAATCTTGATATGATTAATTACAAGAGCCCATGATATCGATGAACGCAGCCATGTCTTATGCCTGTAATCATACCACTTCTTTTGGTTATTGTCGCAAACCTTGAACCATTCCATATCGGTGCATAAGTCACATAACAAACACCAAATAATCACAAAACACTTAGGCACGATACATTAACAAACTACGTCTTTTCCTGCCACGAAAAAAGAAATTAGTCAATAGGAGACGTGGGGCGAGTATGCATTCAATTACTTGAGTCTACTTAGCACAACATGCAGTTGTCAATTCTCTCCTTGCAATGACACTACTTAGGAAATAAATACTCCCTCCGTCTAGGTGTGCGAGTCATCTTACGAAAACCAAATAATCTGAAAACACTTATACGCGGTGCATTAACTTCTACCTCGTTTCTTGTTTCTCGACATATCTACAAATAAAAGATGTGGGGTGTGCATGCTTTTAATGACTTCAGACTACCAAACACCACATGCAGTGGTTAGCAAATAAACATTAAGTTCTCTCGTTTTCCCCTCCTCCTTGGTCACGGTGCACAACCAAAGATGACTTATTCACCTAGACGTAGGGAGTATCAAGTTCGCTCGTTTTTCCCTCACCTTTGTCGTGGTGCACAACCAAAGATGAATAATAATATTGGAGGGAGTACTTAACTAGCTATAATTAGCTCGCCAGCCAAATCAACGCATGAATCAAGTACTAGTGCACTATTACAACCTAGGTGTATTATTAAACGGAATTGGTTAGTTTTTTGCAGCGTTTTCTATTCGGACACGCTAAATCTCGGTCGACTGAGATTTAGCAAAGTCTCGGTCGACACGCGTCCTAATGGATCTTTCTTTGCTCCAAGATTCACGCTGGATGTGCGTTGTCTTGTTGTGTAACGCCAATGTCCAGCCTGTTTGCTTTTTTTCTGTTGGACTTCTTCGTGACACAGAGGGTTTCACGGTGGGCTTATGCGGGCCTTTTTTTGTTGGTTTTTATTTTCTTTTGTTTCTCCATTATCCAGTTTTTTTGTTTCTTTTTTCCAGCTGTTATACCGTAGATCTTACAGCCACTCCAACAGATCTCCTACAAATCTTCACAAAAAAGTGGTTCTTTGGCCTTCTTGTAAAAGTTAGGGGAGGTTTTTTCAAAGTAACTTTTGTCAGCTCCATTAATCTTCTTCCCTTAAATACATTTTTATTTCATTTTTAATTAAACAAACAAGTAAATAATCGCTAGGACCTCTCAGTCAGTGACACTGGCGGGCTGTCCAGTGGCCGCCGGCGTGGATGGCGGCTTCGGGCTGCGTGGCCAAGGAGGTGGCGGGTGGTGGCATCGGGCGGCAACGGGCGTGACGACAACGGTGGGCGCGGGCGAGGCAGCGGTGGCGTGGCGGCGGCTGTGGGCACGGGTGGCGGTAGCGGGAGGCACAGCAGTGGGGCCAATGGGCGTGGTCGCCGTCGTGGGCACAGGGCGGCGACACTACTGGAAAAGGGCTTATAGGTGAACCAAAATGAGTGGCGGGAGGGGCGAGGCACCCGCCACAGGTAGGTTTCAAAACAAGCAGTGGCGTGTAGCAAAAACTACCTGCCACAGCTAAGAGCTTAACTGTGGCAGGCTGAACTCATGGCCCGCCACAGGTATAATCTCTCGGGCGAGACATGTTTGCGTACCTCAGCTGTGACAGGCTCAACCCAGCGCCCGCCACAGGTTGTTGACCAAGCACTACTAGGGAAAAGCTTATAGATAGAACCTTAGCAGTAGCGCAGCCTAAAGACCAGGCCCTACTAGTATGTAGCAGTTCCGCTGGTGTATAAAACGTGCTACTATTAAGGAAGTAGTAGTAGTAGTGTGTTCCTATAAACATGCGCTACTACTGTTTATACACGGGCCGGCTTGCAAGCACCACCTAGCAGTAGCGTGGTTTACAGGAGCATGCTACATGTACTGTGACTAGTAGCAGTGCGTGTCACTTACCCGTGCTACTACTATGGGCACCTTATCCACCCCGTCGTTTCCCCTCTCTCCCTCACTCTCCCCCTCACACTCTCGCTCTTCTCTGCCACTGCCGCCGCCCGCCGTCACCCGCCGTTGCAGCTGTCGCCACTGAGGTATCTGCGCCCCTCCCTCCTCCTCCTCACTCCTTCCATTGCCCTCCTCCCTCCTCCTCCGGTCGCCCCATCCTCCCTCCTCCCACAGCCCTCCTCACTCCTCCCACTACCCTCCTCCCTCCTCCTCCGGCCGCCCTCTCCTCCCTCTTCCCACACTGACCTCCTCACTCCTCCCTCTACCCCCGGTCGCCCTCCTCCCTTCTCCCACTGCCCTCCTCCTCTCTCCTCTCTCCTCCCTCTTTGCACTGCCCCTCACGCCTCCCTCCTCCTCACTCGGCTGGCCTCCCTCCACCCACCTCTCTCTGTATTGAAACTTTGAGTAAAGAAATTAGGTATACAAACTTTTAGTAATAAAAATTAGTTATAATTTGATTGTAGAATGTAGGTTTTGTGAATAAAATAGAACATATCAATTATATGAATAGAATGTATGTATTTGGATAGAATAAAATACAAAATATAGGTAGAATGGAGGTCTTTTGAATAGAATAGGTAGGTAGTATTTTGTTATGGAATGTAAATAGAATTTTTTAGTGAAAAATAAGTAATAGAAATATTTAGGTATAGAACATTTCAATTATAGAAATGTATTGGAATGCTTTAGCTTTGGATGTAGTTCATGCCTACTGAGTTGAGAGAGAGAGAGAGAGAGAGAGAGGGAGGGAGGGAGGGAGGGAGGGAGGGGGAGGGAGGGAGGGAGGGAGGGAGAGAGAGAGAGAGAGAGAGAGAGAGAGAGAGAGAGAGAGAGAGAGAGAACTAATGATATGAAATGGTTTTGCAAAACAATGAAATGATACCAAGTTTGAAAGTTTCTATACAAATGCTCATGTGTTTATGCTCATATATGGCGCAGGGTATATCACCGACGAGCCGGTCGACGACGCCCAAAAGATCACCACCGACACCCGCATTCTCAACAACCATTGTCTATAGTGAATAATAAACATGTATATTTAGTGATGTGTAATAAACATGTATATTTAGTGTTGCTCAAATATGATGAAGATTTAGGCATGTCATATGTAGTGTTTTGTACTACTAGTGCTGTCACACATGAATATTTCGAAAATGAAAGATACGTGCTTGCCCAAGTGGCCTATATTTGCTGGGAACACCTCCAATTGGCCTATTTTTGCTGGAGTGTTGATTTATTTTCGTTCCGGCTAATTTCAGGTGCTCGATATGTCCTATCGTGCTGCAGTGGCCGGCGGCACCCTTGAGGCTGGGCCCTTTGGGACTGATTTGTGTCAAGGCGGGCTGGTTAGGGATGGCGAGCACCTCGGGATGGGGGCGGCCACGGCCCCGCGTCTGCTGTAGCGCGATGGTGGGAGCTTCACGGGCCTGATCTGGGCTTGGTCGGGCAGTTGGCCTGGTATGCTCATGCTCCTGCATCCGGTAACCTATATCACTAATTAAGGAGTACCCCTTTCAAAGACCACTTTCCACCTCGCCAGGTTAGTTTTCCCTTTTCCGTAGATTCATTTATTCAAAACGTTTTATCTATCAAACCATGCGTCCAAATCTCGAACCATTTGCACCGTTGGGTTACTCACGTCGAGATCTTCAATACTAGATCCCATGTTGATAGGTTCTGACGAGATTTTTTCATGAAAAGAAACCGGAAGAGAAAACCACACTGGGAGCACTTTTTCCTTTCTGAATGCCTTTTCCGAGAGGCATGGCCGTGCCTCTTGTGGAAGCAAACCCGTGCTTCTCGGGGAAGGAAAAAAAATGTTTGAGCCCATCCACCTCCTTCGTCTTCTGCTCTGGCACTTTGCCTATGCTTCGGTGCTTCGCCATGTTCTGGTGGAAGATCTCCTACTGTGCAATTCTCACGCCAGAGCGCCGGTACAAGATCCAGCAGGAGATCCGAACGAGACAAGCCGCATGCGCCGTCTGCATCGCTGCCGGGCTGCCTCCCGGAGCGATGTTTATCCTTCTATATGTCTTTGTGGATTTAAGAATCGTGATGTTGAGATGTCCGACTGCAGTTGGGATAATTTGAGAGGTGCCCGGTCAGTGCCCGTGGGCGTTTGAAGGACCGGATTTGCAAAGTTCGGTTGTGGATGCTCTTACCATCATGAAAATTTCAATTTATACGCATGATCATGACAATATTTATTTTGCAAACAAATAGAAACATCATTTCAGACGTAGGAAGGTTTACGATAAATCCAGAGGTACTCTGTAAGAGAACAAACAAGCTGGCCTCATTTCCAGCTTTTCCATCTAAGAAACACGTCACCATCAGCCATACGTAGTTGGACGTTATTTCCGCTGAAAAGGTGTTACAACTTATGAGAGGCCCGCCCTTTACTAATCTGGTCACACCGTCTTGTCCATCCACGCTAAGCATCTCTGTGACTCTCGGAAAAGAAACAAAAAATGCCCCTCGGAAATAAAAAGGAAAATAAACAAAAAATGCCTCTCGGAAAAGAAACAAAACCTGTCAAATTTGAAAAAGTGTTCACATCTTCACAATGTGCATGCCCACCTGTTGACCAACGTTGATGCCCTTTTGAATGTCCATAAAAAACCATGTTCAACATAGGGCGCCTAGATATGCGAGAAGGCTCCACTAAGAGCATGTTGTTTCTCAACATCCGTTAAATGACCTCAATTTTTTTTCATTGACTTGTATGATCAGTTCAAGGGACCGTGCCAAGTTGTTTTGGTTTTCTAAAAATTTTCCACTTTCTGGAGTTTTTCTTAGTAAAAAAAAGGGCGATAAATGGCCGGTTGTGACGCAACTTGCATATGGTGTCGGAAATAATTCAAACCTGACATGGATGCCTACCAAGAGCATTCTCACCTGCTCGTAAAAGTTGAGGTAAGTTCATGCATGTCCAAAAATAGACCATGTTCAACAGAGGTGCTCGGGTAGGCCAGGGCTCCATATGAAAGCATGTTTTTTTTGACATCTTCAAATGACTCCAATTTTTCCCCGTAAGCTTATATTCCGTATGAGAGCTTGAGTTTTTAACAGTTCTTGCATTTTTTTATAGTTTTCTCGATGAAAAATGGATATACATGCTCGGACAAGATGCAACTTACATCTAGTGTCAAAATTCGTTCAAACTGGTAAAATTAATCCGAGGCGCTCCGTCGATCTACCGAGGATCAAACAATCACACAAGCACGACACCAAGATTTGTTAACGAGGTTCATCATCATGGCTACATCCTCGGGGCCTGACTACGGGCGCGTCTCCCCATGACACAGTCACAATACCGCACCCCGGCCGCCCGGGCACCGGCACACGCCATCGGCTCCCCCTGCGTGCATGTGCTATTATGTTGGCATAGGTTACATCGTGTTCCATCATGGCTACATCCCCGGGGCCTGAATACGGGCGCTCCTCCCCATGACACTGTCATAATACCGCACCCCGGCTGCCCGCACACCGGCACACGCCGCCGTGTCCTCCTGCGCGCCTGTGCTATTATGTTGGCATAGGTTACATCGTGTGTCTAGCCCCGATATATATAAGAAGCCTAGGATACAAGTGTACTATTAGGACACAACTCCTACCCTATCTACACACACTACTAGGAAAAGGGCTATAGATGATATGGCCAGTAATGGCGCACCAGACATGTGATGCGCCACTATTATATAGCAGTGGCGCACCATGTGCTGGTGTGCCATTAGTGTGAAAGACACTAATGGCGCACCAGACACATGGTGCGCCACTAGTAATAATTTTTTTCCAAAAATACTAATGGCGCACCAGGGCACAGTGCGCCATTACTAGTTTTAACTAGTAATGGCGCACGAGCCACACAGTGCGCCACTACTATATTTTTTTATTTCTTTTTGCAAAACTACTAATGGCGCACCAGGGCACAGTGCGCCATTACTAGTTTAAACTAGTAATGGCACACTGTGCCCTGGTGCGCCATTAGTATATATATATCTTTTTTGCAAAACTACTAATGGCGCACCACCAGCAGGTGCGCCATTAGTAACAAGGGTTACTAATGGCACATTTGTAGGTGGCGCCATTAGTAACCTGGGACCAGCTAGATATTTTGGACAGCCACACCTACCCACTCACTTTCCCCACATCATTCTCTTCACCTCCTCCTCCAAGCTTGTCTCGGCTGCCTCCTCCTCCTCACCTCATTTGCACCATAGATTCAACCAAATTAAGTGGTTAAATTACCTTTTTTTTGATAGGTAAGTAAGGGGGAAGCTATCTTTATGTTGTAGATCTACTTTATTTTCTCCCTCCAACAACGTGCACATGCACTTTTTATGGCCTAGCTAGATCTATGTATGTTTGTGGTGTTGCATATGTTTGTGATGTTGCATATATGTTTGTGTTTGCAGTTACCGGTATTTGAAATGCGATAGTTGCCAATATTTTGCCGGAATGTTTATTCATTTCCGTTTCGGCGAGAATTTTGGCACTATGCATTCTTTTTGGTCCTATTTTTAGGGAAAGTCATGCCAAATTTTTCTTGCTTCTAAAATATCATTTTGCTCTACCCCGCAGGCGACCATGGTGCGCACGATGACCGAAGGCATCGTGAATAGGTTTTCGAGCTCCGCAAAGGCCGAGATGCTTCAAAAGAACGAGACGGAGATAAGATGTCTGTGTCGAAGATGCAAGCTGAAGAGCCTTATTGCGGTCCCGGATTCCGGGCAGGTGCGGGACCACATGCTCTTGCGTGGTTTCATGGATGGCTATCGGTGGCAAGGTGATGAAGATGACTATGAAGTCGTCCATGGGGGCCGGGCAAGAAATGAGGAAGGGTAGCAAGACAACCACCGGGTCTCGGGCGGGCGAGAAGACGAAGAATCTCCAGGACATGATCACGACGGTGATGCTGTACATAGTCATCATGTAGAAGATGCAGGACATGATGATGAGGAAGATGCCAGAGCAGACGAAGGGCATGATCATGAAGATGAAGATGCCGGAGCAGACGACGATGGACCATCGATGGGCTGGGTGCAGGACCCTCATATTCAAGAGCTGCTTCTCAAGCAGACGGATAATGCAAGAGCTGCCGCCCGAGAGAAAGCCAAGCTGGATCAACTGGAGATAGACGCGGTTACTCCATTGTATGAAGGATGCAGGCCCGAGGATACCCGCCTGAAAGTAACAGTCATGGATCTGGAGATGAAGGTAAAACACAAAATGACTGACGCATGCTTCGACGAGAACATGTCATTCTGGCACGAACGTCTTCCCAAGGGGAACAAGTGCCCGACTAGTTCGAGGAGGCGAAGAAAATCGTGTGTCCTCTGGATGTACCACACGTGAAATACCATGTGTGCATGAACAATTGCATCATTTATCGGGACGAGCACGCGGAGTCTACCATATGTCCGGTGTCCGGTGTCACTCTATACAAGAAAAGTAAGAAACCTCCTCGAAAAGTGGTGTGGTACTTTCCGATCACTCCTTGTCTGCAGCGGTATTTCGTGGACCCTAAGGTAGCAAAGCTCCTACGTTGGCACGCGGATAGGGAGGAGAAGAAGCAAGAAGAGGACGCAAATGATCCGGAGATAAATAAAAAAGACAAGATGCCGAGTCACCCTAAGGATGGGAGCCAGTGGCAAGCGTTGAACTTCGAACACCCAGAATTTGGGAAGGATCCAAGGAACATCGTGCTGGGCGCGAGCACCGATGGAGTCAATCTGTTTGGCAGCCAAAGAAGCACACATAGCACCTAGCGTGTGTTTGTGTGGATGTACAACCTTCCCCCCTGGTTGTGCATGAAGAGGAAGTATATTCACATGAGTATGCTAATTGAAGGGCCAAAACAACCAGGGAACGACATCAATCTATATCTGGGGTTGCTGAAAGAGGAGCTAGACACGCTGTGGAAAATGCCAGCCAATACGTGGGATGCCGCAGAGAAAGAATATTTCCCTATGAGAGCCGCACTGCTCACGACGGTGCACGACTATCTCGGTTACGGATATCTCGCGGGGCAGGTGGTCCACGGATTTTCTGGATGCGTCAGGTGCATGGATGACACAACATATCGCCAGCTAGATAGAGATCCCGGGTCTTGGAAAGCCGTTTTCATGGGACATCGAAGGTGGCTTTGCGACGATGACCCGTGGAGGAAACGGCAAGGATCTATTCGATGGTGAAACCGAACCCCGAAGTCGCCCGCGTACGAGGAGCAGCGAGTAAATAGACGAGCTGTTGAAAAATTGGAAAGATTGGCCACTGCCGGGAAAGCAGCAAAAGGTGCCAGAGCCGGGAAAGAAGCGAATGGCGCCAGAGCCGCTGCTGAAGGTATGGAAAACAAGGTCCGTTTTCTGGGACTTGTCGTACTGGAAGATCCCCCGTGTGCCTCACAGCCTTGATGTCATGCATATCATGAAGAACGTGTGCGAGAGTCTACTTGGTACCCTGCTGCATGCCAGAGAGGACCAAAGATGGGCCAAAAGCAAGGCCAGACTTGAAATCAATGGGCATCAGGGAGGAGCTTCACGCTAATGATGATGATGATGAGGCGAAGCAGGACACGGAAAGTCGTCGCAAAGGCAAAATGGCCAAGAAGATCGGAAATGACTTCCCTCCCGCGTGCTTCACTCTAAGTCAGGAGGAGATCGATCAGTTTTTCACCTACCTCGTAGGAGTAAAGCTTCCTTACGGTTACGTGGGGAAGATAAGCAGATACCTAGACTTAGTGAAGCAGAAGTTTAGCGGGATAAAATCTCACGACTGTCACGTGCTGATGACGCGGATACTTCTAGTTGCAATCCGTGGGATCATGGACGCGCACGTTCGTGAAATGCTATTTGTCCTATGCAACTTTTTCGACGTCATCTCTTGGAAGTCGGTTGGCGTGAGGCAACTCAGAAGGCTACAGGAAGAGATTGTGGTGATACTATGCGAGCTTGACATGTACTTCCCGCCCGCGTTCTTTGACTTTATGTTGCATCTGCTGGTCCATATCATGGAGGATATCATCCAACTCGGGCCGACGTTCCTGCACAGCATGATGCCGTTCGAAAGGATGAATGGTGTCATCAAAGGATACGTTTGCAACATGTCACGTCCAGAGGGAAGCATAGCCAGGGGCTTTCTGACCGAAGAGTGCATCTCCTACTGCACAAATTATCTAGGCATCGAGAACCCCGTTGGTCTGCCCGTCAACAGGCACCTCGGCAGGCTCGCTAGATGGGGTCACCGTGAGGGTCGCTGCCAAATGCATGTCGACTTCGGGGGTCGACTCGCCGGCTTTGAAAGAGAAAACCTAGTCGCGCTACTACACATAGACGTGGTCGATCCTTGGGTGGTAGAGCACAAAACCTTTATTGAGAAGACGTACAATGACCGAGGCCAACAGAGGACGGACAGAGATATAATCAAAGAGCACAACTCATGTTTCACGCGTTGGTTCAAGCAGATGCTTCTGTCGTACCCTTTACATGAGGATTCTTCCGCGGAAGAACAACTCATATTCGCCTTGTCACAGGGCCTGAGCACAACCTGATGACCTATGAGGCGTACGATATCAACGGCTACACATTCTACACCGAGGACAAGGACATGAAGAGCGATGGTTATCAGAACTATGGGGAAACGATGGAAACCTACACCGGTAATGACAAGGACAGATACTATGGAAGGATAGAGGAGATCTGGGAGCTGAGCTACGCTGGAGAGAAGGTCCCGATGTTCCGTGTCAGATGGGCTAAGAGCATCATAAAAGAAGACCGGTATTTCACCGCCATGGTTATACCCGAAGCCAAATCCAAGACCGCGGGCGCGAACATCACCGCGAAAAATGAGCCATGCGTACTGGCTTCCCAAGTGGACCAATGCTTCTTCATTACCGACCCGTCAAAGCCCAGTCGTGTTGACGTGAGGAGAGGCAAAAGGAAGATCATCGGAATGGATGGAGTCGCCAATGAGAAAGGTTTCGACTAGTATGGCGACCCGAGGATGGAACATGATGACGATGATGAAGTATCAGCATACACCACAAGAAGAAGCAGGACCACCCTACCTAAAGGACGTTCGTTCAAGAGAAGAACTCCATTTACGAAAAATAAGGGCAAGAAGATTGTGAACAGATAGCTATCTAAGATCGATTGTATTTAAATTGTAGCCTTCATTTCTCGATTGTATTTCATGGGCACCTTTTGAACTCATGAATATTTTTAAATTTCATGGGCACTTTTTGAATTCATGAATATTTTTTCAAATTTGATGAGATTTTTGCATATTCAATATGAAAAAATATTGAATATTCATGAGGACACTCGATCTCGATCCCCCTCCATCTCGATCTCAATCCCCCTCCATCTCGATCGCTATCCCCCTCCATCTCGATCTCGATCCCCCCCTGCACCCTCCCCTGCTGCACCGCCCCCGACGACCCAACGCACCCTCCCCCGCTCCACCGCCATCGCCGACCCCCCGCACCCTTCCCGGCCCGCTCCACCGCCGCCTAGCACCCCCCGCACCCTCCCCCGCTCCACGCCGCCGATGACCCACCGCACCCTCCCCAGTAATGTTTTACCAAATCACAAATGAATGCAACTAAAAATCCAAAAAAACAAATTTGATTATATTTTCAAATAACAAATTTGATGATATTTTCAAATAACAAATTTGATGATATTTTTTCATATTCATAAATATTTTCCTATAACAACTTTGATGATATGTTTTAAAAAATTATTAGTGTTTTTATAAAAAAAATATTATTGTTTCATATTCATATTCATTTTCTAAAAAATTATTAGATGCAACAAAAAATAATAAAAAAAACATACTAATGTGCACCGCTCGGGTGGTGCGCCATTGCTATCTAAAAAAAGATTTCTAATGGCGCACCGCTCGGGGGTGCGCCATTGCTAAAAAAAACATACTAATGGCGCACTGCTAGGGGGTGCGCCATTGGGAATCTTCCCCCCTAGCTCTAATTCGCCCGACCCCTTCGTCCCTCCCTCTCGTCAGATCCACTTCCCCCTCCGCTACCCCGATCTAGTAGGAGGGACTTCAGCTTTACCATATCCGCAGAGAGAATTTACCTTTACTACCTGTGTCGGGATATCGGGATCAGGAGGTTCTTCAGTGAATAAGGAATTCAGATCATATACTTCTTCAGCAGGCGGTAAATTAAGACTGTGTATTTCTTCAATAGGAGGTAAATTCTTAACATCTTCCGCTTTAATACCTTTTTATTTCATAGATTTCTTTGCCTCTTGCATATCTTCGGGACTGAGAAATAGAACACCTCCCTTCTTCGGAGTTGGTTTAGGAATAGGCTCAGTAATTGGCTCTGGAGCTGGCTCGGGAGTTGGCTCGTTAGGTGCCCAATTTTTTTCATTTGTCAACATATTATTCAATTGAATTTCAGCTTCATCCGGTGTTCTTTCCCTAAAAAGAGAACCAGCACAATTATCCAGGTACTCTCTGGAAGCATCAGTTAGTCCATTATAAAATATATCAAGTATTTCAGCTTTCTTAAGAGGATGATCAGGCAAAACATTAAGTAACTTCAGAAGCCTCCCCCAAGCTTGTGGGAGACTCTCTCCTTCAATTTGCACGAAGTTGTATATTTCCCTCAAAGCAGCTTGTTTCTTATGAGCAGGGAAATATTTAGCAGAGAAGTAATAAATCGTATCCTGGGGACTACGCACACAACCAGGATCAAGAGAATTAAACCATATCTTAGCATCACCCTTTAATGAGAACGGAAATATTTTGAGTAAATAAAGGTAGCGCGACCTCTCATCATTAGTAAACAGGGCGGCTATATCATTTAACTTAGTAAGATGTGCCACAACAGTTTCAGATTCATAGCCATAGAAAGGATCAGATTCAACCAAAGTAATTACATCTGTATCAACAGAAAACTCATAATAATCCTTATCGGGAACACAGATAGGTGAAGTAGCAAAAGCAGGGTCAGGTCTCATTCTATTTCTAAGAGATTCTTTACTCCATTTAACTAGCAGCTTCTTAAGTCCGTATCTATCCTGGCAGGCAAAAATAGCCGCAGAAGATTCTGCATCAAAAAGATAACCCTCAGGAATAGCATGCATATTCTCATCATCACTATCATCATCGTATGCAGATTCAATAATTTCTCTTTCTCTAGATCTAGAAATTTGTTCATCAAGAAATTTACCAAGGGGCACAGTGTTATCATGCATAGAAGTAGTTTCATCATAAGTATCATGCATAGCAGAAGTGGCATCATCAATAACATGCGACATATCAGAATTCATAGCAGTAGCAGGTTTAGGTGTCGCAAGCTTACTTATAATGGAAGGAGAATCTAGTGCAGAGCTAGATGGCAGTTCCTTACCTCCCCTCGTAGTTGAGGGCAAAATAGTAGTTCGATCGTCTTTCAAGTTCTTCGTAGTGTCCAGCAGATATAAATCCCATGTGACTCAAAGAATAGAGCTATGCTCCCTGGCAACGGCGCCAGAAAAAGGTCTTGATAACCCACAAGTATAGGGGATCGCAACAGTTTTCGAGGGTAGAGTATTCAATCCAAATTTATTGATTCGACACAAGGGGAGCCAAAGAATATTCTCAAGTATTAGCAACTGAGTTGTCAATTCAACCACACCTGGAAACTTAGTATCTACAGCAAAGTGTTTAGTAGCAAAGTAATATGATAGTGGTGGTAACGGTAACAAAAGTAAAGACAGCAAAAGTAATGTTTTTGGTATTTTTGTAGTGATTGTCACAGTAGCAACGGAAAAGTAAATGAGCAAGAACCAGTATATGGAAAACTCGTAGGCCACGGATCAGTGATGGATAATTATGCCGGATGCGGTTCGTCATGTAACAGCCATAACATAGGGTGACACAGAACTAGCTCCAATTCATCAATGTAATGTAGGCATGTATTCCGTATATAGTCATACATGCTTATGGAAAAGAACTTGCATGACATCTTTTTTCCTACCCTCCCGTGGCAGCGGGGTCCTATTGGAAACTAAGGGATATTAAGGTCTCCTTTCAATAGAGAACCGGAACAAAGCATTAGCACATAGTGAATACATGAACTCCTCAAACTATGGTCATCACCGGGAGTGGTCCCGATTATTGTCACTTTGGGGTTGCCGGATCATAACACATAGTAGGTGACTATAGACTTGCAAGATAGGATCAAGAACACACATATATTCATGAAAACATAATAGATTCAGATCTGAAATCATGGCACTCGGGCCCTAGTGACAAGCATTAAGCAAAGCAAAGTCATAGCAACATCAATCTCAGAACATAGTGGATACTAGGGATCAAACCCTAACAAAACTAACTCGATTACATGATAAATCTCATCCAACCCATCACCGTCCAGCAAGCCTACGATGGAATTACTCACGCACGGTGGTGAGCATCATGAAATTGCTGATGGAGGATGGTTGATGATGACGACGACAACGAATCCCCCTCTCCGGAGCCCCGATCGGACTCCAGATCGGCCCTCCCAAGAGATATTATGGCTTGGCGGCGGCTCTGTATCGTAAAACGTGATGATTTCTTCTCTCTTATTTTTTTTCTCCCCGAAAGCCAATATATGGAGTTGGAGTTGGCGTCGGAGGGCCACCAGGGGGCCCACGAGGTAGGGGGCGTGCCCAGGAGGGGGGAGGCGCCCCCCACCCTCGTTGATAGGCTGTGGGCCCCCTGGTCTTCATCTTTGGCGAGTATTTTTTATTATTTATTCTAAGATATTCCGTGGAGTTTCAGGTCATTCCGAGAACTTTTGTTTTCTGCACATAAAACAACATCATGGCAATTGTGCTGAAAATAGCGTCAGTCCGAGTTAGTTCCATTCAAATCATACAAGTTAGAGTCCAAAACAAGGGAAAAAGTGTTGGAAAAAGTAGATTCGACGGAGACGTATCACTTACTTGTTTGGTTTGCAATAGTTATCATCTGACAAAGTATGCTTAGTTGTTTGGTTTGCAACCCATACTTTATAGTTGATAATACATTTTTCAGATCTGCTTGGTTGCAATCTTTTATCTGAATGCGGTCATTATAAGTTTATAGCTTTCCCACTTTCAGGCTTGTTCGAATAAGTAGATGCACTTGCGCCTTTCTTATATATTTGTGCCTGACGAACGCGGCCATCAAGTCTACTTCAATGTTGCTACTAGTAGTAACCTGATAGCATAGCCATACTTAGCCACTGTTCATTAACAGCAAGTCAACAACAACATTAGTAAAATTCAGTTAACAACAACATCAGTAAAATTCAGTTAATTAACTGAAGAAGAGAAGAGAGAAAGTAAAGAGCAAGAGGAGTACTTGAAGGAAATATGCCCTAGAGGCAATAATAAAGTTATTATTTATTTCCTTATTTCATGATAAATGTTTATTATTCATGCTAGAATTGTATTAACCGGAAACATGATACATGTGTGAATACATAGACAAACATAACGTCACTAGTATGTCTCTACTTGACTAGCTCATTAATCAAAGATGGTTATGTTTCCTAACCATAGACATGTGTTGTCATTTGATTAACGGGATCACATCATTAGGAGAATGATGTGATTGACTTGACCCATTCCGTTAGCCTAGCACTTGATCGTTTAGTATGTTGCTATTTCTTTCTTCATGACTTATACATGTTCCTGTAACTATGAGATTATGCAACTCCCGTTTACCGGAGGAACACTTTGTGTGCTACCAAACGTCACAACGTAACTGGGTGATTATAAAGCAGCTCTACGGGTGTCTCCAAAGGTACATGTTGGGTTGGCGTATTTCGAGTTTAGGATTTGTCACTCCGATTGTCGGAGAGGTATCTCTGGGCCCTCTCGGTAATGCACATCACTATAAGCCTTGCAAGAAATGTAGCTAACGAGTTACTTACGGAATGATGCATTACGTAACGAGTAAAGAGACTTGCCGATAACGAGATTGAACTAGGTATTGGATACCGACGATCGAATCTCGGGCAAGTAACATACCGATGACAAAGGGAACAACATATGTTGTTATGCGGTTTGACTGATAAAGATCTTCGTAGAATATGTAGGAGCCAATATGAGCATCCAGGTTCCGCTATTGGTTATTGACCGGGAACAGTTCTAGGTCATGTCTACATAGTTCTCGAAACCGTAGGGTCCGCACGCTTAACGTTACGATGACAGTTTTATTATGAGTTTATAAGTTTTGATGTACTGAAGATTGTTCGGAGTCCCGGATGTGATCAAGGACATGACGAGGAGTCTCGAAATGGTCGAGACATAAAGATTGATATAGTGGACGACTATATTCGGACACCGGAAGTGTTCCGGGTGATTTCGGAGAAAACCGGAGTGCCGAAGGGTTACCGGAACCCCCCCCGGGAACTAATGGGCCTTGATGGGCCCTAGTGGAGAGAGAGAGGGGCCGGCCAGGGCAAGAGGTGCGCCCCTCCCCTTGAGTCCGAATAGGACAAGGAAGGGGGGGGGGCGCCCCCCTTGCCTTTGCCCTCTCCCACTCCTTCCTTCCCCCTCCCTCTTGGACTACGAAAGGGAGGGGCAAACCTACTTGGAGTAGGTTTCCCCCTCCTAGGGCGCCCCACCCCCTTGGCCGGCCCCCTCCTCCTCCCCCCTTTATATACGGAGGAGGGGGGCACCTCTAGACACACAAGTCGATCTTCGTGATCGTTCCTTAGCCGTGTGTGGTGCCCCCCTCCACCATATTCCACCTCGGTCATATCGTTGTGGTGCTTAGGTGAAGCCCTAGGTCGGTAGTATGTCATCATCGTCACCACGCCGTCATGCTGACAGAACTCATCCCCGACACCCTGCTGGATCAGAGTCCGGGGATCGTCATCGAGCTGAACATGTGCTGAACTCGGAGGTGCCGTACGTTCGGTACTTGGATCGGTCGGATTGTGAAGACGTACGACTACATCAACCGTGTTGTCACAACGCTTCCGCTTTCGGTCTACGAGGGTACATGGACAACACTCTCCCCTCTCGTTGCAATGCATCACCATGATCTTGCGTGTGCGTAGGAAATTTTTGAAATTACTACGTTCCCCAAAATTGGCATCCGAGCCAGGTTTTATGCGTTGATGTTATATGCACGAGTAGAACACAAGTGAGTTGTGGGCGATACAAGTCATACGGCTTACCAGCATGTCATATTTTGGTTCAGCGGTATTGTTGGATGAAGCGGCCCGGACCGACATTACGCGTACGCTTACGCCAGACTGGTTTTACCGCCGTGCTTTGCACAAAGGTGACTAGCGGGTGTCTGTTTCTCCAACTTTAGTTGAACCGAGTGTGGCTACGCCCGGTCCTTGCAAAGGTCAAAACAGCACTAACTTGACAAACTATCGTTGTGGTTTTGATGCGTAGGTAAGAACGGTTCTTGCTCAGCCCGTAGCAGCCACGTAAAATTTGCAACAACAAAGTAGAGGACGTCTGACTTGTTTTTGCAGGGCATGTTGTGATGTGATATGGTCAAGACGTGATGCTATATTTTATTGTATGAGATGATCATGTTTTGTAACCGAAGTTATCGGCAACTGGCAGTAGCCATATGTGTGTCGCTATATTGTATGAAATGCAAACGCCCTGTAATTGCTTTACTTTATCACTAAGCGGTAGCGATAGTCGTAGAAGCAATAGATGGCGTAAACAACAACGATACTACGATGGAGATCAAGGTGTCATGTCAGTGACAATGGTGATCACGACGGTGCTTCGAAGATGGAGATCACAAGCACAAGATGATGATGGCCATATCATATCACTTATATTGATTGCATGTGATGTTTATCCTTTATGCATCTTATCTTGCTTTGATTTGACAGTAGCATTTTAAGATGGTCTCTCACTACAATTATCAAGAAGTGTTCTCCCTGAGTATGCACCGTTGCAAAAGTTCTTCGTGCTGAGACACCACGTGATGATCGGGTGTGATAGGCTCTATGTTCAAATACAACGGGTGCAAAACAGTTGCACACGCGGAATACTCAGGTTAAACTTGATGAGCCTAGCATATATAGATATGGCCTCGGAACGCGGAGACCGAAAGGTCGAACGTGAATCATATAGTAGATATGATCAACATAGTGATGTTCACCATTGAAATAACTCCATATCACGTGATGATCGGACATGGTTTAGTTGATTTGGATCACGTGATCACTTAGATGACTAGAGAGATGTCTGTCTAAGTGGGAGTTCTTAAGTAATATGATTAATTGAACTTAAATTTATCATGAACTTAGTCCTGGTAGTATTTTGCAAATTATGTTGTAGATCAATAGCTCGTGTTGTTGCTTTCATATGTTTATTTTGATATGTTCCTAGAGAAAATTGTGTTGAAAAATGTTAGTAGCTATGATGCGGATTCAATCCGTGATCTGAGGGTTATCCTCATTGCTGCACAGAAGAATTATGTCCTTAATGCACCGCTAGGTGACAAACCTATTGCAGGAGCAGATGCAGACGTTATGAACGTATGGCTAGCTCAATATGATGACTACTTGGTAGTTTAGTGCACCATGCTTAACGGCTTAGAATCGGGACTTCAAAGACGTTTTGAACGTCATGGACCATATAACATGTTCCAGGTATTGAAGTTAATATTTCAAGCAAATACCCGAGTTGAGAGATATGAAGTCTCCAACAAGCTCTATAGCTAAAAGATGGAGGAGAATCGCTCAACTAGTGAGCATGTGCTCAGATTGTCTGGGTACTTCAATCGCTTGAATCAAGTGGGAGTTAACCTTCCAGATAAGATAGTGATTGATAGAATTCTCTAGTCACCATCACTAAGTTACCAGAACTTCGTGATGAACTATAGTATGCAAGGGATGACGAAAACGATTCCCGAGCTCTTCGTGATGTTGAAATCGATGAAGGTAGAAATCAAGAAAGAGCATCAAGTGTTGATGATTGACAAGACCACTAGTTTCAAGAAAAGGGCAAAGGGAAAGAAAGGGAAACTTCAAGTAGAATGGCAAACAAGTTGTCACTCCCGTGAAGAAGACCAAAGCTGGACCAAAGCCTGAAACTGAGTGCTTACACTGCAAAGGAAATGGTCACTGGAAGCAGAAATGCCTTGAATATTTGGTGGATAAGAAGGATGGCAAAGTGAACAAGGGTATATTTGATATACAGGTTATTGATGTGTGCCTTACTAGTGTTTATAGTAGCCCCTGAGTATTTGATACTTGTTCGGTTGCTAAGATTAGTAACTCGAAATAGGAGTTACAAAAAAACAGAGACTAGTTGAAGGGGAACTGACGATGAGTGTTGGAAGTAGTTCCAAGATTGATATAATCATCATCGCACACTCCCTATACTTTCAGGATTAGTGTTAAACCTAAATAAATGTTATTTGGCGTTTGCGTTGAGCATGAATATGATTTGATCATGTTTATTGCAATACGGTTATTCATTTAAAGTCAGAGAATAATTGTTGTTCTGTTTACATGAATAAAACATTCAAATGGTCATACACCCAATGAAAATAGTTTGTTGGATCTCGATCGTAGTGATACACATATTCATAATATTGATGCCAAAAGATGCAAAGTTAATAATGATAGTGCAATTTATTTGTGGCACTGCCGTTTGGGTCATATCGGTGTAAAGCGCATGAAGAAACTCGATAAAGATGGATTTTTGGAATCACTTGGTTATGAATCATTTGATGCTTGCGAACCGTGCCTTTTGGGAAAGATGACTAAAACTCCGTTCTCGGGAACAATGGAACGAGCTACTGACTTATTGGATATAATACATACCGATGTATGCGATCCAATGAGTGTTGATGCTCGTGGCAAGTATCGTTATTTTCTGACTTTCACAAGATGATTTGAGCAGATATAGGTATATCTACTTGATGAAACATAAGTCTGAAATAGTTGAAAGGTTCAAAGAATTTCAGAGTGAAGTGGAGAATCATCGTAACAAGAAAATAAAGTTTCTACGATCTTATCATGGAGGAGAATATTTGAGTTACGAGTTTGGCCTTCATATAAAACAATGTGAAATAGTTTCGCCACTCACGCCACCTGGAACACCACAATGTAATGGTGTGTCCGAACGTCGTAATCGTACTTTACTAGATATAGTGCGATCTATGATGTCTCTTATCGGTTACCACTATCGTTTTGGGGTTATGCATTAGAGACAGCTACATTCACGTTAAAAGGGCACCATCCAAATCCGTTGAGACGACACCTTGTGAACTGTGGTTTTCCTAGAAACCAAAGTGGTCGTTTCTTAAAGTTTGCGGTTGCGATGCTTATATGAAAAAGTTTCAACCTGATAAGCTCGAACCCAAATCGGAGAAGTGCGTATTCATAGAATACCCAAAGGAAACTATGGGTACACCTTCTATCACAGATCCGAAGGCAAAACATTTGTTGCTAAGAATGGATCCTTTCTAGAGAAGGAGTTTCTCTCGAAAGAAGTGAGTGGGAGGAAAGTAGAGCTTGATAAGGTAATTTGTACCTTCTCCCGAATTGGAAAGTAGTTCATCACAGAAATCAGTTCCAGTGATTCCTACACCAATTAGTGAGGAAGCTAATGATGATGATCATGAAACTTCAGATCAAGTTAGTACAAAACCTCGTAGGTCTTCCAAAGTATAGTCCGCACTAGAGTGGTACGGTAATCCTGTTCTGGTAGTCATGTTACTAGACCATGATAAACCTACGACCTATGACGAAGCGATGATGAGCCCAGTTTCAGCAAAATGGCTTGAGGCCATAAAATCTGAGATGGGATCCATGTATGAGAACAAAGTGTGGACTTTGGTGGAGTTGCCGATGATCGGCAAGCCATATTGCATAAATGGATCTTCAAGAGGAAGACGGACGTTGATAGTAGTGTTACTATCTACAAAGATCGACTTGTTGCAAAAAGGTTTTGACAAGTTCAAGGTGTTGACTACAATGAGATTTTCTCAACTGTAGCGATGCTTAAGTCTGTCCGAATCATGTTAGCAATTGCCAATTTTTATGAAATCTGGCAAATGGATGTCAAAACTGCATTCCTTAATGGTTTTCTTAAAGAAGAATTGTATATGATGCAACCAGAAGGTTTTGTCAAGCCTAAAGGTGCTAACAAAATGTGCAAGCTCCAGCGATCCGTCTGTGGACTGGTGCAAGCATCTCAGAGTTGGAATATACGCTTTGATAAGTTGATCAAAGCATATAGTTTTATACAAACTTGCGGTAAAGCCTGTATTTACAATAAAGTGAGTGGGAGCACTACCGCCTTTCTGATAAATATATGTGAGTAACATATTGTTGATCAGAAATGATGTAGATTTTTTTTTTCTGGAAAGCATAAAGGAGTATTTGAAAGGAGTTCTTTAAAAGAAAGACCTCAGTAAAGCTACTTACAAATTGAGCATCAAGATCTATTGAGATAGATCAAGACGCTTGATAAGTTTTTCAATAAGTACATACCTTGTCAAGATTTTGAAGTAGTTCAAAATGGAACAGTCAAAGAAAGAGTTCTTGCCTGTGTTGCAAAGGTGTGAAATTGAGTAAGACTCAATTCCCGACCACGGCAGAAAATAGAAAAGAGAATGAAAGTCATTCCCTATGCCTCAGTCAGAGGTTCTATAAAGTATGCTATGCTATGTACCAGACCTATTCTATACCTTGCTCTGAATTTGGCAAGGGAGTACAATAGTGACCTAGGAGTAGATCACTGGACATTGGTCAAGAATATCCTTAGTGAGGACTAAGGAAATATTTCTCGATTATGGAGGTGATAAAAGAGCCTGTCATAGAGTTATATCGGTGCAAGCTTTTACACCGATCCAGATAACTCTAAGTCTCAATCTGGATACATATTGAAAGTGGGAGCAATTAGCTAGAGTAGCTCCGTGCAGAGCATTGTAGACATAGAATATTTGCAAAATACATACAGCTCTGAATGTGACAGACCCGGAGACTAAACTTCTCTCACGAGCAAAACATGATCATACCTTAGTACTCTTTGGGTGTTAATCACATAGCAATGCGAACTAGATTATTGACTCTAGTAAACCCTTTGGGTGTTGATCACATGACGATGTGAACTATGGGTATGAATCACATACAGATGTGAACATTGGTGTTAAATCACATGGCGATGTGAACTAGATTATTGACTCTAGTGCAAGTGGGAGACTGAAGGAAATATGCCCTAGAGGCAATAATAAAGCTATTATTTGTTTCCTTATTTCATGATAAATGTTTATTATTCATGCTAGAATTGTATTAACAGGAAACATGATACATGTGTGAATACATAGACAAACATATTGATACTAGTATGCGTCTACTTGACTAGCTCATTAATCAAAGATGTTTACGTTTCCTAACCATAGACATGTGTTGTCATTTGATTAACGGGATCACATCATTAGGAGAATGATGTGATTGACTTGACCCAATCCGTTAGCCTAGCACTTGATCATTTAGTATGTTGCTATTGCTTTCTTCATGACTTATACATGTTCCTGTAACTATGAGATTATGCAACTCCCGTTTACCGGAGGAACACTTTGTGTGTTACCAAACGTCACAACTTAACTGGGTGATTATAAAGGAGCTCTACAGGTGTCTCCAAAGGTACATGTTGGGTTGGCGTATTTCGAGATTAGGATTTTTCACTCCGATTGTTGGAGAGGTATCTCTGGGCCCTCTCGGTAATGCACATCACTATAAGCCTTGCAAGCAATGTAGCTAATGAGTTAGTTACGGAATCATGCATTATGTAACGAGTAAAGAGACTTGACAGTAACGAGATTGAACTAGGTATTGGATACCGACGATCGAATATCGGGCAAGTAACATACCGATGACAAAGGGAACAACGTATGTTGTTATGCGGTTTGACCGATAAAGATCTTCGTAGAATATGTAGGAGCCAATATGAGCATCCAGATTCCACTATTGGTTATTGACCGGGAACAGTTCTAGGTCATGTCTGCATAGTTCTCGAACCCGTAGGGTCCGGACGCTTAACGTTACGATGATAGTTTTATTATGAGTTTATAAGTTTTGATGTACCGAAGACTGTTCGGAGTCCCGGATGTGATCAAGGACATGACGAGGAGTCTCGAAATGGTCGAGACATAAAGATTGATATATTGGACGACTATATTCGGACACCGGAAGTGTTCCGGGTGATTTCGGAGAAAACCGGAGTGCCGGAGGGTTACCGGAACCCCCCCAGGAACTAATGGGCCTTGATGGGCCCTAGTGGAGAGAGAGAGGGGCCGGCCAGGCAAGAGGCGTGCCCCCTCCCCTTGAGTCCGAATAGTACAAGGAAGGGGGGGGGGCCCTTGCCTTTCCCCTCTCCCACTCCTTCCTTCCCCCTCCCTCTTGGACTAGGAAAGGGAGGGGCAAACCTACTTGGAGTAGGTTTCCCCCTCCTAGGGCGCGCCACCCCCTTGGCCGGCCCCTAACTCCTCCCCCCTTTATATACGGAGGAGGGGTCACCTCTAGACACACAAGTTGATCTTCGCGATCGTTCCTTAGCCGTGTGCGGTGCCCCCCTCCACCATATTCCACCTCGGTCATATCGTTGCGGTGCTTAGGCGAAGCCCTGCGTCGGTAGAACATCATCATCGTCACCACGCCGTCGTGCTGACGGAACTCATCCCTGACACCCTGCTGGATCGGAGTCTGGGGATCGTCATCGAGCTGAACGTGTGCTGAACTCGGAGGTGTCGTACGTTCGGTACTTGGATCGGTCGGATCGTGAAGACGTACGACTAAATCAACCGCGTTGTCATAACACTTCCGCTTTCGGTCTACGAGGGTACGTGGACAACACTCTCCCCTCTTGTTGCTATGCATCACCATGATCTTGCGTGTGCATATGAAATTTTTGAAATTACAACGTTCCCCAAAAGTACTTGCATTAACTGAAACATTTAACTTTAAACTTGCAAAATTGCAGTACTCCCTAAAACTACTGCAGGCAAGAACTACTGTTGGAGGGCACCACTGTAGGGATATTCTCTTGTCTACTGAAACTTGCTGGATGTATGTTCAGAAACGTGTTAAAAGGTATATTATTTACAGTAGTAGTTGCAGATGGTTTCTCTTCTCTTAACTGAATAATCATGTATTACATAGTGTTCTTGTTTTTCTTCATAGTTTGCAGCATTTTCAGATGTACACTGTTTTCCTATGTCTCAATATGTTCCTAATTTGATATTTGAAAGTAAGTGTGTGGTTTGAAATTTTGATCTAATTATGGCATCTAGAATTATGTTTGTTTTGTTTTGTAACTAGAAGACCAAAGTGTGTTACTCACCTGGGATCTTAACTGTTAAGTTTGTAATATTCCTTATATTGAAATCGAACATGATGGCGCTACTTGATATTTTTGAGACATGGCATCTCCCATGACTGAATCAGCAACAAGGGGAGTTGATTCCATTTCTTGGTTTCTGTAAGAATTTAATGGACCTGGCCTAGTTAAGTATAGGCTTGGGCTTGTGGTTGAATGCTACCGTTGTCCTAGCCATGTATTTTCAGAATTGAGCTAAAGATTTGGGGGGGGGGGGTAGTATTTCTGATTTTAGAGAACCTTTGCTGGATGTATTTTACAGCAGCTATTGGAATCAAAACAATGCTTGTGGGTTGTCCTGTTAAGTTGAGTGAGTCATTAGAGGGCAGATAGAGTCACCCACACCAACTAATGTTTATGAAGAAGAAGAATAAACCTGATGCTGCTGCTGTTATGCCTGTATTCACTGCTGCTGCTGCTGTACTTGTGATGATGTTGTACTTGTGATGATGCTACGTGTGATCTTCTGAAATGACCCATTGGCGACTTCATTACGCGGGGATAATGATATTGCAGGTACCGCGAGAGTCCCTTGAGTTTGCCGGAATGTCGATTAACTTCCGTTCTAGCAAATTTGGGTACTCCATATGTCCTATTTTCAGCAAAGGTCATGCTGAAATTTTCCGTGAATTTTAGCATGACTTTGCTAAAAATAGGACATATGGGGTACTTGCGACTAATGCATGGGCCGGGGTATCTTAGTACTTAATTAAGTAGGATCAACTGCCCCGCCATTCTTGCTGCATTAAACCATAGGTGGCAATAGAGCCAAGTGATTAGGCCCAACTTAGAATTCTCCTTCCCTTTTCTTGATAGGGTATATTATTAGAAGATACCCGTATATATCAATCAACCTAGGGTGCCTCGGCATCGATAAACCCTAAATGATGAAAACTTAACTTAGCATTTAGGGTGCCTCAGCGTCAAAAAACCCTAAATGATAAAACCTTCACTTTTAGGGTGCCTCGATGTTGATAAGAACCTAAATGATGTACGCTTAGGCTTTTAGGGTGCCTCGGCGTCGACAAACCCTAAATGATAAAAGCTTAGCTTTTAGGATGCCTCAGTGTCGACAAACCCTAAATGATGAGACCATGATCTTGTTCCTTGATAATAACCAACTTTTTGACCAAACTTTTTTCCTATTTAGAGCGAAACATGGCCCACAACAATGAGGCCGGCGGTTTGGGCGGCAAGCAATTTTGGGAGTTGTCCCAGGAGATGGAGGAAGAACCTCACCGCTATGAGGACACCGCGGAAGACACCAATCCTGACTACACAACCCCTAGTGGCGTCGGGGATGACACCACTGATGGTGCCGCCGAGGATGCCACCACTAATGATGGCGGCGCACGCACAGATGGCAGCCAACCGAAGAGGCAATGGAAGGATCGGTGCCCGAACGTGCTCGGCACCGTCAAGGAGGAATTTACTGAAGTGAACTCCGACGGGTATCCAATGGCGCCCAAAGAATTAGTCAAGGGATACTCGGTTCAGCTCGGGTGCATTCTTCGAAGCACCGTCTCGATCAACACTGAGAAGCTAAGGCATCAGGACCGAGGGAATTCGCGCAGCCTCCTCTTCACGAAGCTGCACGAACGATACAAGTTCCCCGCTAACTTTGCAAACACACACCTCTCAGGGAATAAAGTGATAGTGCCGCCCTCACGAGGATGACCATGGCCCTGTGTACTTGGAGAAGCACGGTGAAGGCAATGATTGAAAAAGGTGATAGTTATGAGAAGATCAAGGCGAAAAATCCTTCGATCAGCGAAGATGACTACAAGGAGTTCAAGATCAAGTGCGAGAGCAGCGCAACCTCCGAATCAAGTCAGTGGGGGAAAGAAATGCGGCAGTTGAACTTAGGGGTCCACCAACTCGGTCCCGACGGTTACAGAGTGACGGAGCCTATATGGGACAAGGAGGACGCAGAGCGTGCCGAGATGGGCCTACCTCCCCGCTTCAAGAAATACCGTGACAAGAAGACCAAGAACTTTGTCAGGGCCCGGTACAAGGAGGACCGGTAACAAAGGAGCTTACCACGGATCTGAAGACCAGGGCGCTTGAGCTTGTTCTGGTAAGGAATACACCCCCGCGTAATTAGCTCCATATGGTTGCATTCTAATTAATTCCACAATATTTCTAAATGGTTCACGTTTCTTCCGCAGGACACTGAAAGCAGTAGCGTGGGGTCGTCTCAGAGCTCCCCTTTCGACACCCCTTTAAATAGGGCGTTGAACGTAATGAAAAACAAGGATAATCTCAGTAAGCTGTCGTCAGCTGGTCGTGTGGCCGGCAAAGGCTTGTCCACAAAATAGTCGTCATACTATACCGCTGGTGGGCGAAAGGAGAAAAAGACCAGCTCGGAAAGCCAGTCGCGCGAGGTTCAAGAACTCAAGGCACAAGTGGAGTGGATTCCGGAGATTGTCCAAGAGCAAGTGCAACAACAACTGGGAACGACGCTCACCGCCATGGTGCCTACCTTGAATTAGGGGCTGACAACGTGGATTGCAGGCGGCCAATAGGGGCCGCCCCCGGTTCCCAGCTTCATGGCCAGCAACTCACACAACGCGCAGGCGACGTCATTGGTGTCTCCGGCGGAGGCGGTATTCGTGTCTCCGTCGCCGGCACGGGCATTGGAGCTTAATGCACCCGGGTGTATGCCGACCGGCACCTCGCCAGCAAGCGGCCCCTCCGTCAGTTGCACGCCCGCCGTTGGCGCTGCCTCGACATTAGCTGAGCTCGACGGCATAACGGAAACTAAGCCTCTCGGCCGATGACTTTGACTGGGCATCCCTGACGCCCTACATGTTTTCGCAGGGCGCCGTCGATGTTCCGTGCACTCTCCTGCACTTCGTGGGCGGCGAGCTGGTCGATGTCGCCAAGGGCAGAATTGTTCAACCAGGCAACCCCGTGTTCCACGGTAATCCGATGCCACCCACCGTGTATAGGGTTGAACTGGTTCAGGTGCTGCTAGGATGCGACGAGTTGTTACCTCTGATTCGACCCGCTGGGGCCGACGAAGATGATGTGATGACCCTCAGCGCATGCGTAAGCTGGCCCCTACTTTGGCCGAAGAGCCAGATTTGTTTGGGGGCGGGGGACACCACCCCACAGACAAGACCGCCAGTCGTGCCGGCGCCAAGCCATGGCAAGACCGCCGCAACGCTACCGGACATGCCAGACATCCCTATGGCATAGGATTCTGACATGCATATGGCACATGATCCGAACGACGAAGATAACGACGATGGTACATTTACCAACGTCGATAAGTGTTGGGGAACGTAGTAATTTCAAAAAATTGCCTACGCACACGCAAGATCATAGTGATGGCATAGCAACGAGAGGGGAGAGTGTTCGTCCACGTACCCTCGTAGACCGTCAGCGGAAGCGTTAGCACAACGCGATTGATGTAGTCGTACGTCTTCATGATCCGACCGATCCAAGCACCGAACGTACGGGGCCTCCAAGTTCAGCACACGTTCAGCTCGATGACGATCTCCGGTCTCCGATCCAGCCGAGCTCCGGAGATGAGTTCCGTCAGCACGACGGCATGGTGACGATGATGATGTTCTACCGGCGCAGGGCTTCGCCTAAACTCCGCGACGATATGACCGAGGTGGAATATGGTGGAGGGGGCACCGCACACGGCTAAGGAACGATCCGTAGATCAACTTGTGTGTCCATGGGGTGCCCCCCGCCCCCGTATATAAAGGGGGAGAGGAGGAGGGGGCCGGCCTATGGGGAGGCGCACCCTAGGAGGGGGAAACCTACTCCAAGTAGGTTTCCCCCCTCCCTTTCCTATTCCAAGGAGGGGGAAGGAAGGAGTAGGAGAGGGGGAAGGCAAGGGGGGCGCCGCCCCCTTCCTTGTCCTATTCGGACTCAAGGGGAGGGGGCTCGCCACTTGCCCTGGCCGGCCCCTCTCTCTCTCCAATAGGGCCCATCAAGGCCCATTACTTCCCGGGGGGTTTCGGTAACCCTCCGCTACTCCGGTTTTTCTCCGAAAACATCCGGAACACTTCCGTGTCGGAATATAGTCGTCCAATATATCAATATTTATGTCTCGACCATTTTGAGAGTCCTCGTCATGTCCGTGATCACATCCGGGACTCCGAACAAACTTCGGTACATCAAAACTTATAAACTCATAATAAAACTGTCATCGTAACATTAAGCATGCGGACCCTACGGGTTCGAGAACTATGTAGACATGACCTAGAACCATTCTCGGTCAATAACCAATAGCGGGACCTAGATGCCCATATTGGTTCCTGCATGTTCTACGAAGATCTTTATCGGTCAAACCGCATGACAACATACGTTGTTCCCTTTGTCATCGGTATGTTACTTGCCCGAGATTCGATCGTCGGTATCCAATACCTAGTTCAATCTCGTTACTGGCAAGTCTCTTTACTCGTTCCGTAATACATCATCTCATAAGCAACTCATTAGTTACAATGCTTGCAAGGCTTAGGTGATGAGTATTACCGAGAGGGCCCAGAGATACCTCTCCGACAATCGGAGTGACAAAACCTAATCTTGAATTATGCCAACCCAACATGTACCTTCGGAGACACCTGTAGAGCACCTTTATAATCATCCAGTTACGTTGTGACGTTTGGTAGCACACAAAGTGTTCCTCCGGTAAATGGGAGTTGCATAATTCTCATAGTTACAGGAACTTGTATAAGTCATGAAGAAAGCAATAGCAGTGTACTAAACGATCAAGTGCTAGGCTAACGGAATGGGTCATGTCAATCACATCATTCTCCTAATGATGTGATCCCATTAATCAAATGACAACACATGTCTATGGTTAGGAAACATAACCATCTTTGATTAATGAGCTAGTCAAGTAGAGGCATACTAGTGACTATATGTTTGTCTATGTATTCACACATGTATCATGTTTCCGGTTAATACAATTCTAGCATGAATAATAAACATTTATCATGATATGAGGAAATAAATAATAACTTTATTATTGCCTCTAGGGCATATTTCCTTCAATAAGTACTTTGCCGAACATGGGCACGGTGACGAATTCTGCGGGCCTCCTTCTCAAGAACCCAACCCTAAAAAAGACGACCGCGATCTAGCTGGTACCGCGGAGAAACCCAATTGCAACAGGCGGCGTCTGGCTGCCGCCTTCACTGAGCCTCAGATATCCGAGGTGCGAAATACTATCAGCCCCAACACGCTCAAGAAGGCGGTATGTGATCAGAACACGATCCCTTTACAGCAGATCAAGAAGAAGGGACGGAAAGGAAGGACTAATAAGGGCGCCGGTGCGAGCCAGCCGGCACCGAGTACGATCCGTTCTCAGGACAGGCCACCTTCACCTAAGGATATCTCGAGGAGGGTGCATGTGGCGGGTAGGGCGATGCTACCGACAAATATGCTCAATGTTGCAACCGGTGCTATGCGGAGTCTGCATGACAGTGTTCTTTCTTTGGAGAAGCAGCGTCTCTCCCAGAATGATGTGGCATACCTAGTTTTTGTGGCCAAGGTGCCAGAGGGCAAGGGCTTTGTGGATAGCGCCATCGGGGGTACGATCGTCCTGCAGTTTGATAACATCTTTGCTATGTTTAACCATCATCCGCTGCACTACACCTTCGTTCGGCTTTTTTCGCTGAGTATGGAGATGTGGATCATTAGAGACAAGACCCCGGACATCGCGATAGTCGACCCCTTCTACATGCGTGCCAAGATCTTGGGCAGCACTGGGGACCGACAAGTTGCGAGTTCACACCTCGAAGGCGTCATTCTGGCAAACCCAGATAAGGATAACTTCCTCGTGCCTTACTTTCCCGAGTAAGTCATCCCCTCACCGCCCCGTAACATATGATTTCTTAGATTTCGATCGTTCTTTTTTTTTCTAACATTCCGTGTTTTGTGCAGTGACACACATTGCACACTCATCCTCTTAAGCCCGAAATATTCCATGGCCACGTATTTCGACCCAGATCATGAGTCCAAGATAGACTACACAAATATTAAGAAAGTTCTTGATGATGCTCTCCCCGGCTATGCCACATCTGGAGGCACCTTTAAGAGGCCAGTTCGTAGGTACGGAAAGCACGTGTTCACCCACAATACGACGTTCCCCTGCGTCAAGCAGTCGCCTGGCGGTCAGAAGGATGCCTACTACACCCTCCATCACATGCGGGTGATCGTACGGGACCATAATGACCTTCTGCTACCAAATAATCTCAAAGATTGGGCCGCAAGCTTGTCGGCAATCCAGGACGCGGACATCAGACAAGAATTCTTTCGCATCCAGTCGGAGTTTGCAGAAATCATCCATCAAGATGTCCTTCATACCTCGGGGCAGTTATTCCTCAGATATCAACCGTCCAACAGTTAGATAGACACAACGCTACAACTGCAGGCTGAAAACGCCCGCGACTTCATGACCATCACGAAAGACGGCGGCTTCATCCACGCTCCGGTCCCATGAGTCGAGTCGAATTTAGTGATGCTATCTGTAGTTCTGAAACATCGATTAGCTCATGTTGTAATTAAACTTTAATGAACTTGTATGTCTCTTTGGTTTGGACAATCGTTCAACTTAGATATAATCGATGCTATTTATGAGTAGGACCATGAATCATGCTATTAATGTCTTGCTTTTCTCTTCCGATCCTTTTGTTGCATACATATATATTGCTTATGTATTGTCTGTGAATTGCTACTAACGTTTTGTTTGGCAAGTGCATAGAGATGTCGTCGTATGTCGTGTACAAAGGTAAGGTTCCCGGAGTCTACGACGACTGGGAGGAGTGTTGGAGACAGGTTCACCGTTTCAGCGGTAACAGTTTCAAAGGGTACACCACTAGGGCGGAGGCGGAATCTAGATACGCGCACTATCTAGCGGGAGAGAGGAGAGAGCGTTGGAGGAACCGAATGAAGACCAGTTTCATCGTAATCATGCTCATCGTGATGACCGCAACTCTCTTCTATATGATGGTAGTTTAGATGATCGATATCGACTTGTAATGTGAAGACAAACTCGCTACTCGCGGTCTCAAGACTTGTAATGATCTATCTTTGTTCGGTCTGTTGAATTCAGAGACTAATATGATGAATTGTATTCGGAGACTAATCTTCTATTGTATTCGATGAATCTGCTGTTGCTGTGTGGTGCTATCTATATTCTGTCCAATAATATATTTTGTAACCTATGCAAATATCGGAAAAGAAAAAATAATAATCCCTACTATTCATACTAATGGCGCACCACTCAGCACTCTAATGGCGCACTGCAGAAAGGATACTAATGGCGCATCACTCCAAGTACGCCATTAGTATGCCAAAGCACATGGATAAATATGGCCCCCTGGGAGGCATACTAATGGCGCACATTGGGATATACTAATGGCGCACTGCGTGGTGCGCCATTAGTATACCAGATACTAATGGTGCACTAGAGGTGCGCCATTAGTATTTAATACTAATGGCGTGGTGCTAGTGGCGCACCAGTAGTGCGCCATTAGTAGGCAAAACTGGTGCGCCACTAGCAGGCCTTTTCCTAGTAGTGACAGTCCAAAATCAAGTCCAATTATAACCTAACTTCTATAATAATATTCGACACAACTCTAACAAACTCGACCTTGGCGAATATTCTGCACCAACTTGAATTTATTCATGCGTCAACCCTCCATGTACATTGGACTTGAGATACGCCATGAGCATCGCTGCTACTCCCAGACTCCACGTGACTCCACCTGCAACTGTAGTCCCTTCTTGTCTTCTTCACAGTCAACACTCGAGCAAAATTAAGTTCTTATTTACTCTACTTTGTGCTCCCAACTTTTCGGAGTATCCGTTCAACGCCATCACACAGCGATCACTGTCTGCATGAAAATGAACAACTCGCATATTGGAAGCCACATAAAAGAGTTACCTGAACTCAACATCACCACTCTTTCATGACCGCATGTCTTAAACTTAAAAGGAATTTCACCGTCACCCTGTGTCACTCCGTGTCAAAATTGCAGTTGTCTCATCCTATTTTCCCAGATAGTCTCTGACATGTCTCACTGCTATAGCACTTCGCCTCCTTCTGTACTTGTCATCCGCACATTGCCATGTGCACTGAACACCACAGAATATACGGCCGTGTACTCTGTCAGCTATTGACAATTTCAGACTCTCCGTCACTTTCTCGGATTCTCCACGGTCAACTCTTGTCCATCAACTGGCACCGATAGACCCACCAACTTGAATCTGGTACTCGTCAATACTGCTCCAGCACCCCATGCACAATTTGTCTGACCACATGTTCGACCACCAGTGCATTGTCCTGTCACTGTGTCCTGTGCTTACCGCACGCATCGCCGCTATCACAACATCGAGCCTCTGCTGTTCTGATCGAGTCTCCAGGGTCGCAAACCCACACCACTCAAACCCCTACTGCAGAGAACCACGAATCATGACCGACCGGTGCCGAGTATCACGTCTCCATCAGACCACTGGTACCCAGTCAGATCCACGTGTATCTTCCTTTTCCCGCTTAAATAGGCTTCGACTCTCCATGCATTTACGTCATAGCCCCTCCATCACCATAGAGTAGTCATCCATCAGACTCCAACTCCACCTTCAACATGACTCCATGGTGGTTCTACATGCCACCCTCCCGCGCCCTTCTCGACTCCAAGCTCTCATGTGCACCGTCTTGAATCATCCCCGCGCCATAGTCTATCGAACCTGCACAAGCCCTCAAGCCGGTACCACGCACTAGTGCACAACCGGGCTATAGCACCGGTTCGTAAGGGCTTTTAGTGCCGGTTGTGTAACTGGCACTAAAGGGTGGGGACTAAAGGTCCCCCCTTCAGTACCGGTTCGTCACGAACTGCCACTAAAGTGCCACCACGTGGCACGAGCCAGGGCCGGGTGCGGGGAGACCTATAGTACCGGTTAGTAACACCAACCGGTACTAAATGTTCAGGGGGTTTTGTTTTTTGTTTAAAAAAATTTCTTTAGTTTTGTGTTTTCAATTTAATTTCGAGATTGTTTTTACATTATAATGTGTTGTTAAATCATTAGGTGAAAATACCCGCAGATTAGTTTCAACTGGATGCATGCATGGATCCTACCTAAGTGATCAAAGTATATATGCCATATCCATATATATATTACTTGATCACTTATATTAGGTGAGCAAGTAATTAATATGGATATGGCATATACTTCATCACTTAGCTAGCTAGGATCCTTCCAGTTGAAACTAATCTGTGGTTTCTTTCATAAATGGTATAATAACTCATCATCAACATATTAATATAAAAACTATTGCATCATATATATCATCACCAATAAGTTAACAGTATACTAGCTAGCTAAAAATCATTATACTCATCATTACCACTATTTAATCATCATAGTCATTACCACTATTGCATCATATATATCATCACCAATAAGAAACATTCACTTTGTACCAGAAGGAAATATATCATCGAGTTCAACATGATCACTCTTTGAGATTAAGTTCAGGACGAAGAACACAGACATAAGAGGACAAGTACTAATAGCATGCTAATCACTCCTGCTGCTCTCTCTCAGGTAAAATGGCATAGAACATGTGTAGCTCTCTTGATTCATCATATTGGAGCATGCAGATGAACCTGTCTCCTAATTGTGGGTTGCGCTTCTGCTTGTTGACTCCTAGTACTTCTCTGCGATCATTCACAATTTGCTCCAGTCTTTCACTATTAAGCATTCCTCGGTTCTCGAAACCCTGAATGCACTCGTGTGCAATGTAGGATGTCTTGGCCGTAAGCTAACAATTGACATGCGACCGTTAGTCGAGATCCACTAAGGCAAAACTGTCATCGGGAGTCCCTGTTGAAGAGAACATCGTATAGTATCATACTTGGCAACATGAAGTTTAGCTTAAAAAATAATGTATGCAAAAGATGCACTGAGGAAAAATACCAAAAATCTTACCATCTTTCCTAAATACATGTGACCGTAGTTCAATACAAACACTATTGGTCGCGCGTTTTGAGTACTAAGATTTGCAAGTCTAGGAAAATAATTTCTCTTGACAACATCAAGATCCTCAAGCCATGAAACATATTGACTTATCTCCTCGCAGTTTAGTTCAGCCCCGGGACAGTGGACGGTCCTGTCTACCAAGCGCTGGACATGTTTTCTTGAATGGAAATAAGCTGTCAATAGAAATTAGTTGTCAACTATTTTTAAAAAAACTATATCAACATAAATATGGCATGAGAAACTCACATAATGGTAGAACTGGATGCGTCTGCACATCGACCCAAATGTCTCTATTACCTTCAATATAATCTTCGGGGCAAATTTCAAAGGTGATAAACATATCATGCTCAAATGCATAAGCCTTGTATAGTGCTTGCCAAGTTTTGCATCCAAAATAGGTGTAGGTTTCTTGATTGTATAATTTGACGTTGAAGATATAACCATGTTCGGTCTTCAAGTAAACTCTCTTAACCTCCATAGTTTGGTCACGACTGAAACCTATCTTATCCAAGACAAAAATTCTTGCATGGCAGGGGATACGCTAGTAGAATAGTGAAAATTTAAAATAATAAGTTGAAGCAAATGAAGCATATATAAGTCATTCTTAATTGCGAAAAAAAACTTGTCGTTGTGACTTACTGTATCCACTTCGAAGGTCTCATCCAGCTTGATGCTGAAGCGCCTATCATCAACTAGGAAATTTCTGTCATACAAGCCATGTTGGTCTTCGCAGTCTTCGCACATAATGAAATTGTTTTCATCGTCAGACGGCATCTCCTATGTTCATAGGTGAAACATTAAACACTTATTAGTTATATATTAATTCAACTAATTAAACTAGTTCTATTAATTCAACTAGCTAGTTCAACTAATTAATTCAACTAAGCACTTACTAAAAGTATACCTAAATAAAGTATAGCTCCTAATTCAACTAATTAACTAGTTCAACTAATTCAACTAATTGAACTAAACTAGTTCTATTAATTTTCTTACTAAAAATTAAGTAGCTAGTTATATATACTAAAATTTTAATTAGATGATCAAATCTCATATACCTAAATTCAGTATATATTAATTCATCTAACACTAATATAAATTCATCTATAACTAAAAGTATAAAAACTAACTCACCTAACATTATCTAATTCTTATATAATCTAACATTTTGACATTAAACATTTGTGTGTGTGTGTGTGCGCATGTGTGCGTGTGTGTGCGTGCGTGTGTGTGCGTGCGTGTGTGTGCGGCAATCGATCTTACAACGCGGAGGGCGGGGGACGACGACGACGGCGACGGCGATGGCGATGACGGCGATGGCGACGGCGACGGGGGTGGCGGACCGGGGGCGGCGCGACGTACGGCGACGATGACGTACGGCGACGGGTGCGCGCGGCGATGACTACTAGATCGCATTTGATCAAATCATATACTCCCTCTGTCCCAAAATAAGTGTCTTAAACTTAATACAATTTTATACAAAAGTTAATATAAAGTTAAGACAATTTTTAAATGTTACTCCCTCCATCCCAAAATAAATGTCTTAACTTTATATTAACTTTTGTACAAAATTGTACTAAGTTTAAAACACTTATTTTGGGACAGAGGGAGTATATGATTGGATCAAATGCGATCTGGTAGTTGACTAGCTTTGATTCCATTGGATTTGGTCTAGCTTACTAGACTTGAAAAGGGGCCATACATACTTGGATCCGATCGACGCGTGGAGCTGATGTATATAAAACAAACAAATGTGTTGGCTTAGGCTTACACGTATGCTAGCTGGTGTGTCCAAGTAAAGAAGGCACGCATACACGCAGGGTATAAGAGGGAAGCGAGGACAAGACAGACCCACCCACCTTTAGCGCCTACATAGAACTACCATACACACATTACCAAATCAATCGATAAAATCCCAAGCTGGCCATAGCAAGAATGAAGAAAACAACGTCATCCCATCGCGGTGTGGCGGCGGTGGTGCTGCTAGCGCTGCCGCCAGTGGGTGAAGCAGCGTCGTCCTGTGACGAGAAAGCAGCTTACTCTAGGGTCGTTGTTCTCAGAGGGACAACATTGCTCTTCACAGGTATTAATAGAATCAAGGATTGCTGCACGGAACTATCCGCAGCCTGCATGTGTGAGATCCGTCAGCTGCTCACCAAGGAGAATGACCTGTACCGGCGCCAGGAAATAGATGGTTTCTGCGGCTCCGCTTTCAGTGACTCGTGCTGATAATGTGTTTTCATTAGAGAACAAGAGAATAGACACAGAGATGTAAATGAACAGTCGTCCTCTTTATTGATGATGTGATCACATGTATATATAGTTTGAGGGGATGCCACTAGAGAGGTGTCTGTACAAAGAGAGACGCCTGTCCAGCGAACCGACTCGACAGTTGCCAAAGCAACTGTCTGCGGTTAGATAAAGCAGGGATTAATCCCTTAATTAATCCTAACACCCTGCAGTGCAGCTGCTAGATCGGTTTGATTCTAGTCTAGCCGGCCTGGATAAAATAAATATGAATGCATGCATGCATCGATTTGTTTGTGTACTTCAATATGCATGTATTCCTACGTATCTACTCTTGTGCTACTACTCCATGCATGGTGTATCGTGTTGTAAACTTGCTCACTGCCAGTATGATGTATTGTTCCTTCGTATTGCCCCGGGCCCCCCTCCTACGAATATTTGCGATAGAGAGCATTGGATGATGTCTACGAAGTGGGATGAACCACTAAGTTGTGTCGAATTCTTTACGAACAATTTTATCCAACTGGATAATCAATTTTGGGTTTTATAGTGATACTCCGAAAGCATTTCTAAAAGCCATTCATATGGTTATCCGTAGAAAAATCATCTTAAATCTTGAGGATAAAAGTGGACATGATGTTTTTCGATCTGCATATGATAGCAAGTAATATAGTGAGTTTATAGAATTTTCTATTCCATGATTTTCTCATAGTGTAAATGAAATTTCATTCACTGTCCTCATTATTATATGAGATTGTTCTAATGCTTCATAAAAAAGCAAAAAAAAGAAACTTATCAAGAAGAACAAGTACAAAGTGGCACATGATGCGTTGATGATGGCCGAGGTATGTATTGCTGCCTTATTTGTTAGGTTTGTCATACTAAAGAAGCATATGCGTTTTAAGATATCTACATATTTGACTAAATCGATGTGAGGCCTATAAAATATCCCAAAGAGGTTTATTTTAGGCCCCCCGGGGTTCTAGTTTCGCCACAGGCCCCCAAGATCTCCGGACTGGCCCTGCCCGGATGGATTACGAACCAGGGATAAATGTGCTCCACGTGGCCGTTGTGGGGCGCCCAAGCAGGAGGACCTTTAGTCCCGGTTGGTGACACCAACCGGGACTAAAAGGCAGGCATGCATCAGCAACTACCAGACGCTGTGTTTTTGTTTTTTTTAAGGAGGGGTTTATGGGTTTTGGAGGGTTTAGGGGTTTTCATATTGTGTTTCCCCCTTTTATTTTTGTGTTTACTCTTCAATTTTCTCACGTTTAGTGTTTCATTTTTATTTAATGTTTTCCATTCGACTCGACGGTAGGTACTACATATAACAATGAAGGAACCATTACACAAGATCGTCATGAACATATATAGAGAGGAGTGGCCTCTCTTTCTCCTTGCTTGGTCAAACAACAAGTTTTCGTATATCGATCCGACTCTACGACATATATACAAGATAACATCTCTTACGATCCGTGACATCATCTACCTACATCAATTTGCAAGTCCATATGGTATTCTCCTTGTTCAGGTATGATGTGGTCAACAAAGAATTCCGCCAATTCCTCTTGAATTGCCCGTATGCAATCATGTGGTAGGAGTTCTTGCCCCATCTCCCACATATAATTTAAAGAAGGGGGTCAATACATATATATGAATGAAACCCATGCACCCATGAAATAGAGCCTGATGTGCCTCGTGTTCGTCCAGGTTGTTCAGGATTCCCGAGAGCCTCTGTCAGCTCATCCTTCTCTCTGTCGGGATGGAACCTCCCTACCCGCGCTGCCTTGATTTCTTCCTCAATCTTCTTGACGGGTGTTGCAAGTTGAGCTTTCGTCCAAACACACTTCCCTGATTCTGGGTCCAAAGTTCCCCCAACCCCGAAGAACCAAGTCCTTGACCGATCCAGCCAATGCAATGTCGCTGGTTGGACCCCTTTAGCAAGCAGGTCTTGCACAACTTTGTCCCACGTAGTTTGGGCTTTGCGGTAGCCACCTGACCCCGTAACATGGTGATATTGCTTCTTTGCAGCATTTTGCTTGTTTATCAGTGACCTTTGCTTGGCCTTCTTCGATTTCTTGTAGGCAACAAATGCGGGCCGGTGATATCTTACCTTCTCATATTGACCGGTGAATTCTGGAGTCTTGTCTTTGTTGACAAACTTTTTCTTCAAAATTTTCTTCCAATTCTTGAATAGTTCTGCCATCTTCTTAAGAGCAAACGGCTTGACCTTTGGCAGAATAGCTGACTTATTCAGATCCTCCTTTGGCGGTAGGCTGAAATTGGTCATCAATGAGTTACAAAGATCATCTTTCTGGCTATCTTGGACATAAAAAACTTTAGGGTCCTTCTTCTTATTCCATTCTCGAATGCTGATCCGGACACTGTCCCTAACAATAACTTCGCACTAATGCACAAACATGTCCTTGGTCCGCTTGGGAGCAATCGGTTGGCCATCTCGAGCGACTTCTTCGATCATGAACCTTTCATCCTGGTCCAACCTTTTCTTCGGGCCTCGTCTCCTTACCAAAGTTTGGTTCAATCCGGAGGGGTAAAAGAAGAAAGAAGTGTCAATATATGTACATACAAAACAATTAATGCATCTAGTCAGCAGAGGCTTTATATATATATATATATATATATATATATATATATATATATATATATATATATATATATATATATATATATATATATATATATATATATATATATATAGATATACTTCTCCGCTGGATCACCGAAGCCATCATGATCTCCTTCCTCCTCCATTCGATCACCGGAGCCGTCATGATCTCCTTCCTCCTCCATTGGATCACCGGATCCGTCATCCTCTCTTTCCTCACCATCGGTGTCGTTGAGAAATGACAAGGTGATATCACCTCCGTCGCGGATTATATCCCCCAACAATTGTTCTTTTTCTAAGTATCTGTCCATAGTTTCTACAAATATTACAACATGGCAATATAGAACATACACTTAGCTAATCACAACAATGAATCATATGCATATATGAGCAATGGATTAGTCGCAAACATCATGCAAAATTATCGGGGTTATACTTTCGAGAGAGGATACTTTGTGGACTACCTCTCTCATGCATGTCCGACGTCCCCCCTCAAGTCGAAGTTATCGGGGTTATACTTTCAGGAGAGGACACTTTGCAAAAAAATTTGTTCTTCAGGAGGTCATACTATCCATTCTACCCCATAAACAAAGCCCCTTCGGTTCACTGAGGTAAGACCGGTGAATTAGACGTCAATAGTATTATACATAACAAATGGGTAATGGCGGGAGGGGGTAGATCGACAACGCTCTTTCTTCTAGGATTTGGGTGGCCTCGAGAGTTGGTCGGGCTAACGGACCAGGAGTAAATTTTGAATATGAGTTGTTACTCCCTCTCTCCATAATTAAAGTAAATTTCATTATCATCATGCCCATTTAGTAAAGTTGCGTCTCCCCGATTTAGGCAAAGTAAAACTTAGTAACTTAGTAAATTTTAACTAATTTTTATGAACAAAAAAAAATGTTCTATGAACAAAAAAATATCATCATATGAACATTTTCTATATCATCCATCCATCCATACATACATACATACATACATACATGGACCAAAATATGCTACGAACAAAAAATATATTCTATGAACAAAAAAAAACATCATATAAACATTTTCTATATACATCCATCCATCCATACAAACATACATGGACAAAAAAAATGCTACGAACAAAAAAAATCATCATATTAACATTTTCTATATACATCCATCCATACATACATACATACATGGACAAAAAAAATGCTATGAACAAAGGGCGGCGGCCGCCGCCGCAGCTAAGCAGAGCAGAGCAGGGGCGGCGGCGGTGGCAGCGCAGGGGAAGGTGCCGGGGAGCTCACTGGGGATTGGCGTCGGGGGAAGGAGCGGCGGTGAATTTATCTAAACAAAACGTCCTGAATTTTTTTGGTTACATTACTAATAAAAAGTGCACCTGATTAAATCAATAACAGTAGAATAAACACAGCCATATTTTTTTTTGTAAAAAAGCTTCCTTCCTTCATAACATACTACTCCGTCCGTCCCACACTATACTACATTTTTGCAAGCTAACAGTATTATGGGACGGAGGGAGTAGTAATCAGGTAGTATAATCTAAGGCCATCACCAAGGCTCCCTCCAATATACACACATATAAGTATAATATACGATTGCTTGGTTTCTATCTTCAAGATTGTCATATCATGTCTTCAGTTAGTAGTAGTAAAAGTCAGACTGCTTGTTAATAGAGTATATATTATCCATGTGCACAAACAAACATATGAGGACAGCAGGCAGTAATAGCAGTGGAAATCGACTCTAATAATCTTTCACATACCCATTTACAAAGTAATGCGTACATTTCACAGCATAAGACATCTATCAAAAATCTGATTCTCAAAAGAAGAAAAACCTATCTGTCCAAAATATAAACAGAAATCACAGGATAGAAAGTAGCAGTACCATTCATTCAGGGAAGAGAAAGGTTTCCTTCCAAAAAGCAGCAGCAGGTAATCCACATAATTACTTAGACGCCGGGTAGTTTATAGCAAGTATCGGTGGCCAATCAAAAGTACAAGTGCTAGAGTACCTAGAAGGATGCAAACTTGGTGCGGGCTGGCCGGAGGGCCTTATGGCTCTGGAGAGTATTTGTTTGTACAAGATACAATAGCATGCATTTTTTTGTCATCAGATAAATGTAATTTAAGATGATATAAAAACATCCTTGTGTAGTGCAATAGCACTATAGCAATAACTGTTGCCAGCACATTACATTGGCTTCTCAAAAATCGCAATGAGTGGAGAAATCCCATCGTTGATCGAGTATGCTAGCAACGTTTTTGTTTCTCAATGTGCATTTCGAGTTTGAAGCTGAAATTTTTAGGGGTTGTAGTCACATTCCTTGTGAACATTTAAATTTTTTCTGGAATTTTTGAAACATTTAAGGTTTTTTTTTTTTAACTTGGAGTGCCGGGAGTACCCCATATAAGGAAGTACCTGATACTTTCCCTGAACAACATACAGATATCAGGTTTCCACTTACAGGACTAGATTACGTAGTCAGTTTGGGCCACTAGATTACGTCTTCGATGCTGGATCATGGGTCTTCAGGAAATGCGTTTTGTGATGGGTTCTTCAGACTTCACACCCTGAGCACCACCCCTCCTTTAAAAAAATTCCACTAAAGGTGTATAATGTCTCGCTAATAGAATGCTATAACGTGATATCGCAAGCTAATAGCAAGTGCACCCTTTTTTGTTATAGCACGCTATTTTTTTCATGGGTCTCAACTAACACACATACCATACTACCAAAGATATTTAATTTCTATCAAGAAATATAAGGATGCCTTGTCACTTAAAATGCTTCATTACCATTCTCCATGTATACACACATGCAAGTATTACCATTATTCTATGCGCGCCTTGACATGCACACCCTAGAAAATTCACATGTCGACATAAAGGAATGGAACATTTGTGTGTTTGTTGATTTCCCTTATGATTTTACGCGCAAGTAGAGATTAACCTACCAAGACAATTAGAAGAGAACGGCTACCAAAAAGACATGCACACCATAACAATCTACTGGGCAAAAATTGTAATATCTCCAAAAAAGTTTCTAGACAAGTAAACATAATCCATGTAATTTCAACTAGCTATGATATATGATACCATAGTAGAGAGTTTTGAGATAACAAAAGACGAAAGTACAATATAGTAGAAGCAAAGAAGTCAACTAGAACACAAAATGGGTAGATGAATAGAAAATTCATCTCCCTAACAGCTCACCTTTAGCATCACAAGCATAATGGTCCTTGCAGAACCAAGCATCCTGTATTTGGTGCTTTGTGTGAATCAGAAGTGCGGTCGTCATAATGGCATCACTTTTACTCTCATTATCAAAATCAATCCACAAAGGAGAACACTGCGCTAGTGGCTCACCATATGCAATCTCATGCAAATAGTAGAAAATAAACATCACAACGATATCAAAAATGGGAGCGACGGGATGATGTTACAATACAAATTAAGGGTGAAATTCCAACAATGAATTGAGGTGTATGAAGCACCAGTACACCACGCAAATGTAGCAAAAGTTTGCCCCTAGACCGCTATGTGTTGAAACTCAAATTGGTAGAGATAGAGCTGAAAATCATGCTAGCAATTTAGGTTATGATTGTACTTTTGCTGTGGAAGCTACTGGTAGGAGTGGCGGGCTTGTTATGTTTTGGAATAATGAAATAAAAATAGAGGTTTAGGGTTACTCGAAGTACCATATAGGTACTAAAGTGACTGATCTGGGTGGAACCCCATGGAGATTGTCTTGCTTTTATGGGGAAGCTCAACCCCACCCGAGACACAACACTTGGGACATGACGAAGAATATGGCGTCTTTGGATGATCTACCCTGGTTATGCCTCGGTCACTTCAACGAGGTCCTAAGTTTGGATGAATACGACGGCATAGGAAAGCGAAGCCAAAGCCAGATACAAGGTTTCTAAGATGTTGTCGACATATGTTGTCTAGTTGATCTGGGTTTTCAGCGACGACCATGGACCTTTGAGAAAAAGGTTTCCGGTGGTACCTACACCAGAGTAAGACTTGATAGGGCGCTCGGCTCCTTTGAATGGTGTGCACATTTTCCATTGGCATTGGTCGAACACTTAACCTCTGCCACTTCTGACCATTCGCCATCTGGGAAAATCGTTTAAATATGAGGTGATGACTGAGATGCACCCAGACTTGAAGAGGGCCGTTGATTCTGCATGGTAGCTAAACGGCCGTAATCGGACAGCTAGTGAAGTGCAAGCTAATCTTACCGCACTAGCTAATGAGTTCGTAGTATGGAGCAAGGCGACCTTCGACAGTGTATGAGGGGATACAAAGAAGCTCAAATGTGAACTTGATAAGCTAAGAAGTGACCCGGCTAGAACGGGTCTGAGCATCACCGAGATTAAGATAAATGATAGGCTAATTGAACTATATCTGAGGGAGGAGACAAGTGGCAACAGAGGTCGTGAGTTCAGTGCTAAATGCATTAATGATACAATTCGAGTACTCATCCCGAAGGTATCAAACCCAACTCTACTATCACAATTTCGTCCTATTAGTTAATGCAATGTTTTTTATAAAATTGCTTCCAAAGTCCTATCTAGTCTCCTAAAAGTGATCTTGCCTGAGATAATTTCCGAGGAACAGTCTGCCTTTTTCCTAGACAGGCTAATCACTAATAATATTATTTCTTCTTATGAATGTTTGCATTTGAGGAAGAGGAGCAAATCTAAGAATAATAGCTACTGTGCACTCAAGTTGTACATGATGAAGGCATATGATAGAGTTGAGTGGAGCTATCTGAGAGCAATTATGTAAAAGCTTGGCTTTGCACTATCTTGGATTAACATTGTCATGCACTTGGTAAGCCCAGTCTCTTTTTCAGTCATGTTCAATGGATCAAAATCAGAGGTTTTGCAACCATCCAGGGGTATTCGGCAGGGAGATCCAATCTCTCCATACCTTTTCTTGTTAGCAGCAGAGGGCCTTTCGTGCCTCTTAAAATCCCAACATCAGTCATCTCAACTCGGTGGTATTAAGGTGGCACGATCGGCCCCGCCGGTGAACCACCTTTTATTCGTAGATGATAGCCTGCTGTTTTTCAGGGCGAGTGTTAATGGAGCAGAGGAGGTATCAAACCTACTTGAGACCTATTGTGCAGCTTCAGGACAGAGAATCAACAAAGATAAATCCACTATCTTTTTTAGCAAGGGATGCCCACAAATAGTATGAGATGCAGTCAAAGGTCATCTTCAGGTTCCGAATGAATCTTTGAGTGATAGATATTTGGATATGCCAACAGATGTGGGACACTCAAAGATGGGCACTTTCAAATATATTAGTGGTCGAGTATGGGAGAAGGTAAAGGGATGGATGAGTAAACTCCTGTCTGCAGGAGGTAAGGATGTACTGATTAAATCAGTTGTCCAAGCTATCCCTGTCTACTCTATGTCATGTTCAAGTTGCCAAGAGGGTTGTGCAAAAACATTAACTCCATTATTCGCAAGTTCTGGTGGGGTTGTAAACAGGGACAAAGGAAGCCGGCTTGGGTGTCGTGGGAAGTTATGACGAGGCCAAAGTACTTTGGTGGACACAGCTTTCGTGATATGGAACTTTTTAATCTTCCCATCTTATCACGACAGGCATGGAGACTATTACAAGAGCCACATTCTTTGAGTGCTAGGATCTTGAAAGCAGCTTATTACCCAAATGGGGATATCTTGACAACAGAATTGGGAGCTCAGCCGTCCTAGATTTGGCGTGCAATATTAGATAGGAGAGAGATCATGAAGGAAGGTATCATAAGGAGAATCAGGAATGGGCAAAATACAGAGATATGGACAGATAATTGGTTACCTAAGAGATCACTAAGACCTTTATTATCTCTGATTCCAAATCCTCCAATTATGGTATCTGAATTATTGGTGCCAGACAGTGGAACGAGGAGTTGATCCGGTCAGTTTTTCCTCCCTTTGATGCTGAAACTACTCTGAATATCCCGGTGTGTACGAGGAACATTGATGATTTTTGGGCTTGGTACTTGGTTAGCATGGACAGTTGTCAATAAGCTCTGCATATAAACATATCATCAATACCAAAACACATAGCAAGGATCTGATGGAAGGAAGAGGATGAACATCTAACAGTACAAAACATGAGAAGGACTGGGTGTCGCTGTGGAATTTTTCGGTTCTGTCAAAAAGAATATAAGACTTCTAAACATGTTCTGTTGGTGTAAATGTTGTGTTGCTGGCCTTTGGATGGCTTGTAGATGGACAAGATCTTGCACATCCCCCACGTGGAACCTAGTTTAAGACTGGCTAGATTTTGATATAAACCTATTGTGGTTCAAGCTAAATGGTCTGAAATCTTAATCACTCTGATTTTCAAATACAGTTGCAGGAAAGGAACTTCAAATAATAGCTGGAATCTTCTTAATTACTGGCCACAAATCCGTATATGTTGGTATACCTTGGATAAGTGTTGCCTGTATTATTTGAGCAAGACTTGCCCCAGCTAGAAAATCCTATAGGCTTCTGTAAATGGATTTATTCTCCCCGTAATTAAGCTAGCAAAAGTTTTTGCAAGGTAAGCTTTATAATGCATAATACACTTTAACTATGATATACCCAGAGATCTTGACTCTCCAAACTATAGTCCGGATCTTTTCATTTCTAGAGGCGGAGGTTATTTTACGTTACTTCTTTCTGGTATCGATATGTAACAGGTACCGGAAGATGTTCAGAATCTGAAGTCAAAACTCAACAATCCTGAATCAAAATTGGAAGGGGTAATTTGACCACCATAAAATGTGTTTGGATTGTTCAAACAAGTTTATTGATAAGATCCTCATGAGACAATGGAGCTTATGGTTCAACATCATTCCTATCTGACTTATGTGAATCATCACCGGGGGCTTACATATTTATGTCGTTTACCCTCATGCATTGTTGTAATCATAAACATATGATCTGTGGATTAACCTATCATAATAATATAAAGCATGACGTAAGAAATATCAAGCGGGACATGTTTTGCCTCATTTTATGATATGCAAGCAGAAATGGCAATGGGACTATTCTAGAAGATAAAAACAGGGGTCTAGTGACCGCCTAGAAGCACATGTAGTGGCTGATCCCGAAGGTGATGTCCCAGAGCGGCCACTTCCTTAGCGCTTCTTTGTACGTGAATGTCACTGTCCTCCCCGCCCCCCCCCCCCCCCCCAAACATCGTCTACCTCTCTGTCCATGTATGCATTGTCTTCCCCTCAACATCATTCCGCCTGCGCCACAAAGATGTAACAATAGATATGGGAACATGTAGATCAATCAACATGTAGTTCCATGGAAAGGCTTGATAAAAAAGCAAAAGGAGAAACAAGGTATAGAAGTCTCACATACAAAAACTACCGTTGTCCGCATCATGTCAGTAAATCAAATGAAGCCAAGCCACAGAAACGATGAAATGAAAACAGGCTTACAATTGAGGAGTGCGTCAAATATAAAACAAAACTACTATTGTCCGCATCAGTGACACTAATAATAACTCTAATAAATGATTTTGTACCCTCTCATAATAGCTATGACGTGAAATAATGCTCAAACTTCCTGAATATAACTATCAAGAAGATTGATAACTAATGAAGGGAAATACAAAATAATCAGTCGGACAATTGTAACCTTCTAGGATTAGCCTTTAAAAATAACTTTATGGATAATACAATACTACAGTTTTATAAGATGTAATTTTGGCAAACCCATACATAGATCTAACTTTGGATCGTAAGAGCCACCTGAATTGCATAAGCCATGAGGCACATCCATCTTGTGCCAACGCCCAACAGATTTCTAAAACCAAAACATGTTCGTCGATGCTGCTCTCCACCTCTAGATCCTTCCTGAAACCAGACAAAACTGCATTATAGCATAAAAATCATGATAATAATATACATTATAGATTCCAAGTGCAAGCACAGAAGCTAAATCATTTTTATTCGTGGTAGGTCAAATGATCATTTTTCTGAAACAAAACATGGCAGGTAACAATTATGGTTTTCTTAATAAGCTACAAAGATAAGAGGGCACCTTTCTGAATGATGGGAACTCACATGTGCAATGTAAAAAATAAGATGAAACTTGCTCGAAAGGAATAAGATTCTAACACGTCGAATGAGAGGGTATACCGATGACATCTCGCTGGCCGGTGGCAAGAGGGGTCGCCGGAGGCGGAGGAGATTGGGGAGGAAGGGGTTTGGTAACTTGGGCTGCGTCGTCCTCTCCGCGAGCTTGCGGTGTGCTGTGGAAGCAGAGAGGCAAAAGGGTCATTCACGGAAAACCTAAGAGTTCAGGGTCTCCGTGTTAGACTGTACTTTTCTGTTCTAAATAGTCTGGCACGTCCAGTCCTATTATTGTGGATCTTAACCATCGCCCTGGCCTGCGTGCCTACTTCTCTAGGCTCTCTATATATGTAACCACTGTTGTACTGTGATGAATCAATCAAGGCAATCATCCCATTGTCTAAATTGGTATCAGTGTCCCCGGGTCTCTCCCATGGCCGAAGACTCCTCCTCCGTGGCCACCATGCCCGCCTCCTCACCGGCCTCTCTCTCCTCGACAGCCTCCTCTGGTTCGTCCTCGGCCACCGCCGCCGGCACATCCATGCCGCCGTTCGTCTTCGGCACAGCCCCATCCCACCTCACCGGCACCTCTCCTAACCCTAATTCTCAGTTTGCTCCTCTCTTCTCCTCCACCAACCCACAGCCGCCGCCACCAGCTCCACCCGCTCGCCACCCCATCCTCAATGTGGATCTCACTAGCCACATCAAATTCCTCCTGAATCCAACTGAAAACAACTATCACAAGTGGAAATCTTTCTTCCTGATGGTCCTCCTCCGCTACGGCGTCACCTACCTCATCCAGCATCCACCACCACCCAACGCCGACAGCCACTACCATGAGCTTGACACCCATGTCTTCCTCGCCATGTACGCCACCCTTACCGATCAGATCATCGACCATGTGATCGGCGCCACCACCACCTATGCCCTCTGGACTCGGATCCAGGAGTACTTCCTTGCCAATCGTGCGGCCCGATACATGATCCTCAATCGGCAGTACCGCAATCTCAAGCAGGGTGACCTTTCCGTCGGCGAGTACGCGTGCGATATGAAGCTCATCACCGCCGGCCTCGCGGACATTGATCATGCCGTGACCGAGGTCGACCTCACCTCGCAGTTTCTCCACGGCCTCGACGGGCGCTTCGACACCATCCGTGTGGTTCTGGGGGACACCGTTCGCTTGCCACCCTTCGAGACGGTCTTCTCGCGCGTCAAACTCGCCAAGGAGAACCAGCCTCAATGCGCCTCCGACGCCAGTGCCACTGTACTCGCCGTCCACGGGAGCGGCGGCACCCCCGACACCAGCAGCTCCTCCGCCCCCCCAAACTTCCCCAACAACGGCGGCTCGGGCCACCGCTCCGGTGAACACGCGGATCGGCCCTCGGATCGGCCCCCCAACCAGCAGCACGGCCGCAGCAACGGCCCCTCTCGTCAAGGTGATGGCGGTGATCGCGGCCGCGGGCGCGGTCGTGGGCGCGGCGACTCGGGCGGGCGTGGCCATGCCCTGCCGGCCTATAACCCAAACATGGGTTTCTTCGCCCCCTATGGCATGGCAATTCCGCCTCCACGCCCCGGCTGGGTTCCTCCCAACTCTGCGGGCGTGCTTGGGCCGCGTCCTGGATCGCACGCCCATGCCTATCTGATGCTGTACTCGCCATACCACGGGCCCCCGCCACCCCAACCGCCGTCATGGGATCATCTCGCCATGCTTCACGCCGCCTACAGCTCCCACGGCTTCCCCAACACTGGCTCCTCCAACGAGTGGTACCTCGACAGCGGCGCCTCCAACCACGTGACCGGTAACTCTAGTAACCTCACCTTCTCGAATTCTCTCTCTAAGCATAATTTATCAAGCATTATTGTAGGCAATGGATCTCACCTTCCCATACATGCCACTGGCTCCACACGTCTTTCCCCACATAATTTTCATTTACGTGATGTTCTTTTCTCTCCTCACGTCACTACCAGCCTTATTTCCGTTCGTCAATTTACTAAGGATAATTCTTGCTCTATAGAATTTTACCCATTTGGCTTTCTTGTGAAGGACCTTCGCACCCGGAAAATCATCCTGATCTCCGCTAGCTCCGGCGACCTCTACCCCTTTAATGGCAGCAACAAGGCTTGGCGCACCGCTTTTTCAACTACTGTCTCCGATGGTGATGTGTGGCACCGCCGGCTCGGTCATCCTAGCCCTCATACCCTTCGTTCTTTAGACAATGATCTTCTTTCCTCATGTAATAAATCTCCACATGCCTCATGTAGTGCATGCCAACTTGGGCGCCAACCCCGTTTAGATTTTCCCTCATCCACTAGTCGCACGTTTGCGCCATTTGATTTAATCCATTGTGATTTATGGACCTCTCCGGTTGTGAGTTTTTCCGGTTATCAATATTACCTTGTTGTGCTTGATGATTACTCTCATTTTTCATGGACATTTCCTCTACGCCACAAATCCGACACTTCCACTACCCTACACCGCTCCTTTGCTTATGTCAAAACTCAATATAATGTAATCATCAAAGCATTACAATGCGATAACGGTGGTGAGTTTATCAACTCGGATCTATGCTCTCTCTTCTCTACAAACGGCATAGTCTACCATTTCTCATGCCCTCACACTTCCCCTCAAAATGGCAAGGCCGAGCGTTTACTTCGCACCACCAACGATATAGTTTGCACCTTACTCCTCCAAGCTAAACTAACACCTCCCTTTTGGGTAGAAGCCCTACACACCGCCACCTATCTCCTTAACCGCCATCCCTCGCGTGCCATTTCGAACCAAACACCATATTACCGTCTTCATGGCATCCATCCCACATATGATCACCTCCGCGTTTTCGGTTGCATATGCTTCCCCAATCTCTCAGCCACTACACCACACAAACTTGCTCCACGGTCCAAATGGTGCATTTTCCTCGGCTATCCCCTCGAACATAAGGGTTACAGGTGCTACGACCCAATTTCCCGGCACGTCATTGTGTCTCGCCACGTTATTTTTGACGAGAACACGTTCCCTTACGAGCCTCCCACACCGTTGCCTACCGCTGCATCGCTCATAGAGGATCCGGTCACCGCAATCCAGCTGCAGCGATCCGTCCCAGATCCCACCGCCCCGACAACCTCGGACGGGCCCCATCAAATCTCCCCCCACGCGCAACCCTACCACCCACCCCATGCAACCAATCACCACGCCAGCCCCCCCGCACCCTCCGCGCCACAGTACCCGGGCGGCCCCACCACCCACGCACCCTCTGGATCGACCTCCTCGCACGCGCCCGCCAGTCCGCCCCGATCCTCTCGGGATCCCGCACCTGACGCGCCTGCCTCCCCACCTAGCGGCACACCTGCCTTGGATCCCACGCCCAGCCCCTCCTCCACCGCATCCTCCTCGGATCGTGCGCCTGACTCACAACTGCCGCTCGCCAGCCCCACCGAATCCTCCTCGGAGTCCGATCCAGCCTATACCACGCCTCCACGTCGACCCAAGCATGCAATACCGATTGCACCACCACAAAACTCCCACAATATGCGCATTAGAGCTAAATCCGGATTTTGCCAACCAAAGCGCCTCTTTCTCGCCACCAACTCTGCTTCCGCCATATCCCCCATACCACCCACTTATCGTTCTGCTCTAAAAGATCCAAATTGGTTGCAAGCAATGCGTGATGAATTTAATGCTTTGATGATGAATTCGACTTGGTCTTTGGTTCCAAAGCCTGCAGGTGTCAACGTTGTGACTGGCAAATGTATTTTTCGTCACGAGTTCCATCCCGACGATATGTCTCTTCACGCATGAGCCTCGTGCGTCTCACATGCAACTCGTCAAACGAGTCCTTCGCTACTTACGTGGCACATCCCACTTCGGTCTTCAGTTATACACGACCTCCTCGCTCGATCTTGTTGCCTACACGGATGCTAATTGGGCCGGCTGTCCCGACACACGGCATTCCACTTCCAGGTTTTGTGTTTACCTTGGGCAGAACATGGTCTCCTGGTCTTCCAAACGGCAGCCCACAGTGTCTTGTTCTAGCGCCGAAGCTGAATATCGCAGGGTCGCTAACTGCGTTGCTGAATCCTGCTGGATCCGTCAACTACTCTATGAGCTTCGGCGTCCTCCCTCCCGTGCCACTATTGTCTATTGCGACAATGTTAGTGCATCCTACCTATCCAACAATCTAGTACAACATCAGCGCACAAAACATGTTGAGATCGATCTTCACTTTGTTCGGGATCGCGTTGCTCTTGGTGAAGCCCGGGTCCTTCACGTTCCATCGAGCTCGCAATTTGCGGATATCTTCACCAAGGGACTACCTTCACCGATCTACACAGAGTTTAGGTCCAGCTTGAACGTCCTACCAAACGGCGTACCAGCTGAGGGGGGGTGTTAGACTGTACTTTTCTATTGTAAATAGTCTGGCACATCCAGTCCTATTATTGTGGATCTCAACCATCGCCCTGGCCTGCGTGCCTACTTCTCTGGGCTCTCTATATATGTAACCACTGTTGTACTGTGATGAATCAATCAAGGCAATCATCCCATTGTCTAACTCTCCCGCATCGACAAGCTCGAACTGCCCCACTTCCGTCTTCGTCGCCCCCTGCCTGCTCCGCAGTCTCACAGTCTAGATCGTAGTTGGTGCCGAGATCAAAGGGCGTCTCGTCGAGGTCGAGCACGAGCACGAGCCCCCCGCCAAGAATACGAACGGCGCGGCGTACCCACCGACGCCATACTCGTAGAAGCTGAGTCGGGCAATGGGGGAATTGACCCCGCCAAGAAGGGTGGGGTCGTTGATGCAGGCGAGGGCGAGGGATGGGTCGATTGGCTCCTCAGCCTCCTTGATGTGGCTGATACCGGCGTGGATGCACGGGCGGCGCTTGAGCGCTATGACATCACGAGCAGGAGCCCCTCGCCCTGGTCGAGCTCATACACGTCGTGTGTGTTATGGATTCCGCCAAGCATACGAACGGCGCCGTTTACCCACCGACGCCATACTCGTCGAAGATGAGTCGAGCAATGGGGGAATCGACCCTGCCAAGAAGGGCGGGGTCGTTGACGCAGGCGGCGGCGAGGGATGGGTCGAGGGGCTCCACAACCTCCTCGACATGGCTGACGCCGGCGTGGATGCGCGGGCGGCGCTTGAGCGTGATGACATCATGGGAACAGGCGCGGTCATCGAGGCCGTATCGGCGAACGCGCTGGGCGTCGGTGGCGGCGGCGAGGGGATGCGCGGGGGCGTCGAAGAAGAGGTTGCGCTGGGCGTCGTTGCGGAGCAGGCGGTGCGCGGCAGGCGGTGGAGCAAAGTGGTCGCATATTTAGGAAGGAGTAGTTAATTATGCCATGTAGATTATGACACTGATTGATTCTGGAGTAATTATGTATGCGATGAAGATTATGACCGTGATTGAATCTGGAGTAATTGGTATGTGATGGAGATTGCCATCGTAACGTCCCCTCCCTTTCATTTGAATTTGTTTAGTTACAAAATTTCTTGGCAGGTTTGAGATTAACTGCCGACCGTGATATGATTTATTCCTGTGTGACTCTTATTGCCTTACCAATGATTGATAACCGCCTTAAACCAGTGGGGGTGGAGATTTGTAGATAGATAAAAACCAGAGGTACGGAGATGGTGGGAGGTGGGAGGAACTAAAACCGGACGAAAATAAACCGAAATACCAGGCTACCAACTGCTTCATTAGGAGTAGAGATTGAGATGAATCAATAAAGTGGGCGAGTTCTCTCTAAAAACAAAAGATCCACACTTCGAGACTTGAACGGATCCAGATCTAACACAGGAGATCGGGGCACCTACGAGAGATGTCGACGGCACGAGCGATCGGCGGCGGGATGGCACAACCTTCCAGACGACCTCGTCGGCATGGTTCGCCGCAGGATCTCCTCCCCGCGCGACCGTGTGCGCCTCGACGCTGTCTGCAGGCCGTGGCACGACGCGGCGTCGTGGCTGCCGGCGCAGCCCGCCGTCCCACCTCTCATACTCTCGCCGTATGGATGTAGCACATGTGCGGCCCCGGCGGCAGATGGGTCCTACCGTGGTGGCTGGATACGCGTCCCTGACAAGGCCGTCAAGAAGCTGTTAGTCGGCTCTCACTGTGGTGGCTGGATCGCTGCCACGGATGACCACCAGCTCGTGATTGTGAATCTCTTCTCCGGCGCCGAGGTGCCGCTCACCGCCAACCAGAAGATGATGGCTTCTGAACCCACGGTCAAAGGCCCACACAACACCAAGAAAATCATCTTCTCCCAACACCCAGCCTCCTCCGATGGCTGCATCCTCGCCGCCATTACACATGAAGGTAATAGTATTACCGTGTGCAGAGTAGGTTGCCAGGACGGTGGATGGTCTGCACATCTTTGGCATGTGAACTCGTTCTGGGACATCGCTTTCTACGACGGTGAGCTCTATGGTCTCACAATGCTCTCTGAAATACTCGTCAAGGTTGACATCGATATTCAGGAAGACAAAACACCCGAGACCATGGCTACCCGCCCTACCCATCCAGTCGCGTGACTGGAGCTGTTACAACCCCATGTACTACGACGCTTACATCGTCGAGTTGCATGGCGAGTTGTGATTGCGGTGAGGGAACGATGGTTGAGCGACGATAAGTATCTCTTCAGTGTATTCAAGCTCGTCGATGCTAACAATGGCAAGGCTCACAAGCAGAAGTGGGCACACATGATGAATTTCGGCGAGTATGCATTACTCTTGGGGTGGTCTAAAGCAGTGCATGTGCCGATTTTCGTTGCCATCATGGTATAAAAGAGGAATCACATCTATATCCATATCTATATCTATATCTACACCTACTAATAAAAGGGTTATTGCTTCTGCATGTCCACCGTTCTAATATGCTTCTGCCCGTATCTAAAAATCATTTGTGTTTCTGCCGATACTTCAAATTGTTTGTGTTTATGCCGATACGTAAAAAACGATTACTTTGGTGTTACTTTACTTCGTTCGTATGGGCGGAACAGCCCAACCGCGGCCAAGGAAAAAGGTCTGAGCCAAGACTCTTCTTCACCTTCCCTTGAAAAAGAACTCTTTTTCAACCCGTCATCCGGAGTCCGGACTCAAGGAATCCTCCTCCACCATGGCAACTCCTCCGCCCTCCTCCTATAAGAACCTCCTCCTTGCACGATCCACCTGATTTGTCGAGATCATGGTAACAACTATGGTGAGTGCGTCGTGTAGCTCGCTCGAGGTCGATGCGCCCCGTTGTGGTGGCGCTCAAGTCGGTTCGGCCCGAGTTGTGTCTGCTCGATCTGGATGCCGACGAGTTCCTGTCTGCCTCTCGGAGATTTCCGCAGCTTGTCGCATGACAGCACTGGATATCTAGACCGGAACCAATTCGATGGAGCACGCCCTTCTCTTCGGCCATTGTGGCTTCATGAGGGCATGTCCTGAAGCTTCCCTTTTCTTGTTATGGACAGAGGTGGAGAAAGTTATGGCGGTTGTGATCGGAGGTCTGCAATGGCGGATGGGTATTTTTACGATGAAGACTTGCGGCACATGTTCTTACTGTGTGTCGGGTGTTTGGTAACTTGTAGCACCGGCCTTTGGAAGAGGGATTGGCAACACAGGTGGACTGCATTTTTTATGGAGCTCCTTGAGTACCAAGTTGTGATTTCCTGGTGAAAGCCAAAGGTCTGGCCTTCACAGGTTGTACCTGTCAATGGTCTTGCTGAAGGAATTGTTTTGTGAGCTCGTACTTTCTTCAGGGTGAAAATCCAGGATGTTCGATCGGGCGATGACAAAGCTTGTGCATTGTATCCCTCTTGGAAGCATTGCTTTTGGAGATTCTCTTGTGTAGTCCGGGTGTTGTATTCGGTGGTGGTTTGAGCGTTGCTATTGCGAGTGTTTCATCAGAGCAACGGGGGCTTTGTTTCCTATTTCTCTCTTTTTCATCAGAGCACACGCGCGGGAAGTATTCAACGGCCAGCGGTGAAGGGTCGCCCCATAGGGTGTTGATGCCTGGCGCTAGAAGGCATGGACGCGCACGCCGTCGGGCACAAATGCGAGCAAATGGTTGGAGGGGAGGACGCTTGTTGTTGTCCACGGTTTTTTACGCTTGTCGTGGAAGCCTAGTTTGTTGGTTAGTCAGGGCAGGACATGCATGCATGCTATGGGTGTGCAATTAGCGCCATGTACTTCCAGTCGACGAATGTGAGATTCAATTGAAAGCCCATGAATGAAAAAGTGAGACATAATCTCAAAATGTATAAAGAACCGGGGTGGGAGGCTGACCTTGACTCAGGGCATACCGGCGGGGAAAAGTGGCCCAACTCTGGCCTGACGACGCGTACCGGGAAAAACACCGGGATTGCATAAACCACACGAAATAAACCACAAAAGCACTGCTATATGAAATTTAAAAGTATGACTTAACAAACACACACAAATATCTCTTGCGGATAAGATATTTTAACTTGTGACAAATCCTCACTTATCCTCATCAACCCAAGAGAATATTTGTATTATTGTTATGCACCAATAGAGACAGAGTGGTCAACTGGCCATACAAATGAAAACATAAAAGTGATACATCATCAACAAACAAAGTAAAGAATCAGGGATATAACTTAGACATGTATGTTAATCTCGTGCTGGATGGATCTGCCTTCACCACCAATGTCTCCACCTTCTACCTCTTCTTCTTCCTTGGTTTCGGGAGGCTCCGACTTTTGATACCTGTCGGCAGATGTCTCCATCCCCATGAATGACAAGAGGATCCAGACTTGAGAGAGCAGCTCCGGACCTTCATTCATGTTCTTGCCGTGCAAGTACCCCCTGCACCTACTGGCAGAGTAGCATAACATCTCTACCCATACCCCCTGGACCACCTCCCACCTCTTCTCTTCATCCTGCAGCTCCATCAATGCTTCAGCAAGCCTACATGCATTGGGGACCAAAGCTCCTATGTTGCTAGCGTGTGAGGAGGGAGGTTGTTGCGACCTGTGAAGAATTCCTTGTGCAAGTCCTCTTACGTCCGGTTCTAACTCACCACCCATCGTGAGCTCGATATCTTCACAGGCAATACCGAAGATACCCTTCCTGGTCCCAAGCATCAGCATCTCAGGACGGATGCAGAGCAGGTAAGACATGTGGTTGGATATAACTCTGCTTTTAGCGGCACGCACTTGGCCGCGAGGGGTTGTGCTTTGGTGGTGAAAGCAGAGGTCCGTGGCGATGTGCCAGAGAAGGACGCTTCTATCGAACGCCATCTTCAAGCTCCACCCCAGCAGTTTGGCGTGGCCCAGATGATGCTAGTTCAGTGTCCACTCGCCCCTCTGGCTGTTGAATCTCTTGTAGCTGGCAGAGTCGTGGATGTATCCTTTCCACCCATCCCTCACATATGCAAACACCAACTCTGTAATTGTTTCTGAGGAATCAAATGGTCCGTGTTCAATATAACAATGCATGTTAACATAGTCCTTGCAGCACACAACTGTGGCAAGCTTCATCAAAGTAGTGGGCCTCTTCCTACGAGCATAGAAGGACAAGAGGCTATACTCGGAAACCTTGATGATTCCCAAGAATCCGATGAAAGGACTGACCAAGAGCAATAGTAAATCCAACGGCAAGGTACAGCAAAACAGGATGTAAGTTACCTTGACATCTGCTGCATTGTAGTCATGATATTTGTGGCTTGTGGAGAATTGGATGACGGCAGCTAAGGTCAGAAATGGGAGCAAGAGGTGCAAACATATGCCAAGGAAACTGAGTAACGTACTCAAATTTGTGTAGAGCACCGCAAATAACCAACCGAGGTTGGATTCTGAGATTGAATGTGCCATTAAAAGTTGGCAATCAAGGGCCATTAAAAGTTCTAGGATATCAATCCGACTAGAGTATGGAGTTAATATGTCTACTAGTAGCCTGTAGACATACATTTCCATTCTGTATGAAGCTTGTTCTTTGGCGTACTCTTGATCACTGTTTAACTCTGACTGCCATACGCACCTTCTTGCTCTTTGTACAAATTCTTCAAGCGGAATGTCCTTCTCTTCGGCTTCTTCTTCTCGTCTTCCTCTATCGGACAATATAATGCCATGAAGGGAAATAATGCAAACAAACCTTGTTCCCTTCGCGTGGATGGAGAGGAAGGGGCGACCATGCCACTGATAGTGCTATTCTTTAGAGCCCATGGCTTCTGGACGGATCTGACGATCCCAACGATGAATAGCAAGATTGCCGCCTGAAGCAACCTCTTCTCCCCGGACCACGACATGCAGAAGACATAGAGGGCGACCGTGACCTGGGACACCACGGTTATGGCGTGCCGCGTCCACAGCTCCTTATCTTCGATGCTGTAGGCCGTCATTGGGTGTTGGCCCCCAAGCTGGATGAGGAGGAAAGGCGTCCACAAGAGAGTAAATTGCTCAAAGCCACTACATTTGCGGCAAGGGTACTCCAAAACTACCTCTTTTGCCAAAAATAACAGAAGACCACCATTTCTGCGTCAAGTGAGTAACAAATCACACCAATTCACACCAATTCACAGATTGGCTCGCACAAACAGCAAAAACTGACTGGCAGGGCCAACTTGTCGGTCCAACATGGCATGTCTATGTGTACACCTTGCTGAGGAGGAACGTGGGTCCCACATGTCATCCACTCACTTCCTTTTTCATCTCTTCTTCTTCCCCATCCTCTTATCCTTCCCCGTCGTCCTCTCTCTCTGGTCGCCGACATGCCTTTTGGCCCCGTCGTGCTTCACCAAACTTCAAAGGACGATGGCGAGATCTGGCTGGAGCCCTCCTCCGCACGTAGGCTCGATGGTGAGATCCAACCGGTCCTCGTCCTTCTCCCACTGGGACACGCGCACCCCGCAGATCCGTTCCTGACGACGGGAGCTCCGGCATAAGCGGTGGGCCGTGGTGGTGCATCTCAGGTGCAGCCCTGGCGGCACTCGTGCTCGTGGCGGTGACCGCACCGGCGTGGCGCCCCTCGCCTCCCCGCCGCCTGTCGTCAGCTGAAACTGAGGCCATCTATGCACGTCGCCCCCTCCCCGCGCATGCTGTGGTGGAGCGCCCTGGCCGATCTCGTGCTCGCCGCGTCGACTGCACCAGCGTGGCACCCCTCGCCTCCCCGCCGACTGCCCCCCCCCCCCCCGCCCCCCCACGCCTCCCCGCCACCTGGCGCCCCTCGCCTCTCCGCCGCCTAGCGCCGGCCGAATCTCAGGACATCTGCGCCCGCCGCCCCCTCCCCCCACGCGCCGTGGTGGAGCGCCCTAGCCATGCCCATGCTCCCGGCGGCGACCGCACCGGCGTGGCACCCCTCGCCTCCCCGCCGACTGGCCCCCCCATGCCTCCCCGCCACCCGGTGCCCCTCGCCTCTCCGCCGCCTAGCGCCGGCCGAATCTCAGGACATCTGCGCCCACTGCCCCCTCCCCGCCGCGCCGTGGTGGAGCGCCCTAGCCGTGCCCATGCTCGCGGTGGCGACCGCACCGGTGTGGCGCCCCTCGCCATAGCTCGTCCATGGTTGACAGAAGGAGACGCTGCAGGCTGCAGCGGGCTTGGGCAGAGGCAACAGCATGGGGCTCTCGCCGGCGGCCAAGGTCGTGATGGCGGCACTGCTGGCACGGAGCGGCGGCGCGCAGGCGTGGTCGCGGGATGGCAGCGGACGCGAGTGAGAAGGAGAGCGAGATAGAGAAAATTGAGGAGGAAGAAGAAAGTGTGAGACAGACAAGTGGGGCCCCCATCCACCTCAGCAAGCCAAACGTTGACTAGGACTAGTTTTCGCGACATCAGCCCAGACATGTGGGTCCCACCCGTCAGTTTTGCTATTAACGCGACTCAGTTCCGAATTAGTGCATTTTGTTACTCACTTGCCATGAAACCGGTGGTTTTTTGTGTTTTTTGGAAAAGCGGTAGTTTTAGAGTACCCTCGCCGCAAATGTAGTGGCTTTGAGCAATTTACTCTCCACAAGACCTCTAGGCCACTCCCATCGGTGGGCAGCTGCTTGTGGCGGTTGAAGAGGGTGGCCAGGCCATATATGGCAAGAGCATCCCCACCAAGGTAGGAAAGCCACATGAAAAGTCTGAGCCAAGCTGGAAGAGCAAATCTGCGCACCGCCGAGGAGAAGAAGAGGAAGTACTGGATGAAGAGGCTGGCCAGCACCAGAATGCGCAGCTGCCACTCATCCCACCATTGCACAGCGTCGGAGAAACCCATACTCTCACCCTTATTGTTGTACGAGTGTAATGTTCAGCATGCGGCAAGGGAAGGCAACTCTCTCTGCTAATGACATGGGTCCTAGCCACTGGTTCGCTAATGACAGAGGATGCTTCTTGGCTGATCCACTTTGTAGTACCCCTAGCGTCCTGCTGCTGCTGCGAAGGGGACGAATGGTATGCAAAAGAGATTGAGAGGAATCGCTGTAGGAATGAAGGGAGGCTTGTCCACCCCGCAACCTCGCCTCACCTCCTTGTGGTTGCCGTTCGTTTGTTTGCAGCAGAAGACTTGTTCCTATCTATTCCCTCCGTTTGAAATTACTCGTCGCTGAAATGGATGTATCTAGAACTAAAATACATCTAGATACATCCATACGTGCGACAAGTAATTCGGAACGGAGGGAGTGGAAAGTATCCCCTCCAGCCGGCAGCTTGTTCCTTTGCACTTTGTAAGCACCTTCATTGTTAGTGATTGGATGTATATATTTTTTTAACTATGCTATTTTTCTCACTTAATAAATAAGCAGCCGGCCTAAGCTTTCGCCATATTGTGTATATATTGTTTCTTGATAACGTTGACGTCGATGCTGCCAACAGGCTAAGCCAAATTTGCTAAGAAAAGATAACATAGAGCTCTTGTTGGAGCAGGCAGTTTTTCCTGGTCCCTGTTTTCCTTTTTGCTTGCTTCCCTCCGTTCGGAATTACTTGTCGCAGAAATGAATGTATCTAGTTGTATTTTAGTTCTAGATACATCCATTTCCGAGACAAATAATTCCCAACGGAGGGAGTACTATTGAGCAATTGTACACTTTTTCCCCCTAGTATTAATGAAAGATGAGTGCTCCTGCTTGGCCCGTCACATAAAAAATGCTGCACATAAACACCTGGTAGGCACAACTAGTACGGAGGTTGGTGGAACTGATTACAATAAACAAATATGTATATATATGTTACAAATGTTGGACAAGGGGCCTGAATTCTTCTAAGTAGAAACAGAGTAACCACAAAATCCATCTCAGCATTTGTATACTCCAGAATATTTTGTTGAATCTCTTGGATGACACACTCACGCCATGATACATGGTTTCGTACTCATTTGAATGGCAGCACATACACTATATCTACATCAGTGAAGGAGGCAGGCCTTCTGAAGATTACTTGTATACATGGAAATACACTAACAACGACAGAAAGCCTTTTGTATATGGACAGATACCAATTTCAACACTAAGGTAGGTGGACTGGAGTATACTAGGTAAAGAAACTATATATATGATTATCAAATAGGTACAGAAGATCGATGCAACTTCTATAGCAAAAATCACTCATACTTTTAAACCCATAGTAGTAAGAGCATCTCCAGCCGTTCGTCCCCCAGGGCGCCGAAAAAGAGAGGCATGGGGGCGACTCGACGCTAGTTCGGCCCCGGCGGGTTCGGCGAAGTTTGTCATTTTTTTTTTGCAAACTCGGTGACTTTTGCATGAACTCGGCCATTTTTCGTCGAAATTTATACAAAAACTTAGAGTATGCATGAACTAACTTAAAAACGAACTAGAAAGCCTAGCCACTGCAGCCACCGTCGCTGGCGCCGTCTACATGCCGAGAAGCCTGTAGAAGTGGGTGTAGTCGTTGTCGTCGTCGTCGTCGCGCGCGCCTTGCCCGCGGCGTCCCTGCTGCACCCCTCGCCCGGGTCGCCGATAGCGCTTGAAGGCCCGGCCTCGACCTCGTCGTTGTCGTCGTCGTCGTCGTCGTGCGCCTCGTCCGAGGCGTCCCTACTGCACCCCTCGCCCGGGTCGCCGACAACACTTGACGGCCCGGCCTCGACCTCGTCGTCGTTGTCGATGACGATAACGCCGCCCTCCTCGGCGCGACGACAGTCCTCGGCGGCATGCGGGCGGACGTGTGGGACATGCGAGCAGACGCGCGTCAGCGGCGTCTTCACTGCGCCGCCCGTAGCATCAATGGAGGCTGACCAGCGCGGCAGCCTTCACATTGATTTCCGCGGGAACCGAGGCGATGAGGTCGACGAAGCGGCCGTCTTGCTAACTCGGCAGACCCGCGGCTGCTTCGCACCAAAACGCTCGCCCTGGCGTCCCCGAGCGCCCCCCGGCGCGTCGGGTTCGGCCTGCGTCCGCCGACGCTGATTTCGGCCCAAGCCGGCGAAAAACGGTCTCCTGAGGGCGCGACTGGGCCGTTTTTTGGCACCGGCGGAAAAAAATCGCCTGGGAAGGCCGTTCTGGGGACGCGGCTGGAGATGCTCTAATACATAGACAAGACCCAATGATGTTACAGGTACAAAACATCATTTTAAGTGGCAAAAAAGATTGCACATGAATTGCAGATCAGGTGGCTTGAGTGTAGAGATTAACCTTGTTGTGTCCGTATAGGATTAGATTAGAATAGTTCTAGTAGGATTACTAAGTCCTAGTCGGTATCTAGTCCATGTATGAACGTGTATATAAAGCGCCGGCAGGTTAGCTTTTGTACCACAACTAGAAAACCAGAAAAAGAAATAGAGCAAGGCTCGATACGAGCCTTTGGCCATCATACCGATTTTGTGGTTCCCGTCTGTTCCGTCGCTGTGTTTGGTCGTAGATTGAATCGATCCTGTCGCTGGAGAGCTAGCTTGTGCACGTACGAAAGTATACGGTGATACGTGCATGTGCTAGAGCACTGTTCATCGATTAACCTGCTAGCTAGCTTGCACGTACGGGTTGCTTCGGTGGTTTTGATTTAGCAAAAATCAAAAGCCAACAATGGGTATCTAGAGCCTCGACGATCTACGATCTACGATGACGGACAACCACAAGGAGTCGGTCAAGATTTGCGGGCAAGGTTCTGTCCTCTTCGAGGGTCTCACAGGAGAACATCGCATACTCACGGAGTGTACTACATCCCATGGCTTCGAAACAACATCATCTCTGTCGGGAAACTTGACGAGAATGGATGCAAGGTGGATATCGAGAACGGAGTGATGACGATCTTCGACAACCTCTGAAACGTGTTAACGCGTGTGAATCGCACGCGGAACAGGCTCTATATTCTCAACCTTGATCAATCTCAACGGGAGTGTTGGCTCGCTAAGAGTGATGATGATTCGTGGTTATGGCATGCTAGATTTGGACACATTAACTTCTACGCCTTGAAGAAGATGTCGAAGATGGAGATGGTATCTGGGATGCCGTTTATCGACCATGTTGATCGAGTATGTGACGGGTGTTTGGTTGGAAAACAGCACCGCGGGCCGTTCCCTGCTCAGTCTACCTATCGTGCAAGTGATGCACTCAAGCTGCTCCATGGTGATCTATGTGGCCCTATCACCCCAGCAACTCAGGGAGGAAAGAAGTACTTCTTCCTTATGGTAGATGACTACTCGAGATACATGTGGGTCATTCTTCTACGATCTAAAGATGAGGCGTTTGAAGCGTTCAAGAAGCTGAAGGCTGCAACGGAGATGGAACACAAGCTGAAGGTTCGCGCTCTACGGACAGATCGCGGTGGAGAGTTTACGTTGAACGAGTTCAACAAATACTGCGAGAAGATTAGCATAAAGAGGTTCCTCACGGCACCTTATACGCCGCAGCAGAACGGGGTTGCTGAAAGGCGCAATCGAACCGTCGTTGACATGGTGAGAAGTTTACTCAAGAGCAAGAACTTGCCGGGAACTTTTTGGGGAGAAGCTGTCTCGATGGTGGTCTATCTTCTCAACCGAGCTCCAACGAAGGCGGTGATCGGCAAGACTCCGTATGAAGCAATTTACGGACGTAAGCCGAATGTGTCTCATCTACGGACGTTCGGGTGCGTGGCGCATGTGAAGGCGGCAGAGCCGCATCTCTCAAAGCTTGCCGATCGTAGTACCAAGATGGTGTTCATCGGATACGAGAGGAGTTCCGGCACCAAGGCATACCGCTTCTATGATCCACAAACAAGCGTCTACGGATTTCATGCGGCGTCGTGTTTGAAGAAAACCAAGCATGGAATTGGAGCGCAGCAGCCGACGATGCTCCAAACGGTAACATAGTCACAGTTGAATTTCCAACTGATGATGATGCAGGGGAGGATGTCCAGGTGGTTGGCAAGACGCACAACCAAGGTGACCGCAATGGCAGTGATTACCATGGTGCCGACACCGACGACGACGTGCATGGTTCGCAAAGTGATAGCGACAACGATGCGTACGACACCGGCGGACATCTCGACAATGAGTCGCATAGATATGATGACAATCAAGATGATGGTCACGATCACGACGACTACACAGACGACGCGGATGCCAACGACCCAGCATCTACCACGCCCGAGACTCAGCGGTCTTTCTCAAGTGCATCGACGCCGACACAATTTGTGTCGCCCCCTTCGTAAGCCACAATGGATTCTTCCGGGCCTCGTCGCTACAAGACCCTCAAGAAAGTCTACAAGTACGCAAAGCCAGTTACACTCGAGTACTCCGATTTGTGTTTATTCGGAGTTGAGGAGCCGGCAAACTTCATAGAGGCGAGCAAAAGTTCAAGTTGGATGCACGCCATGGATGAGGAGATGAAGGCGATCGAGAGCAATGGTACATGGACTTTGGTAACCCGACCTCCGAACCAAAAGGCCATAGGTTTGAAGTGGGTTTACAAGTTGAAGAAGGACACGAAGGGTGCCATTGTGAAGCACAAGGCAAGACTCATTGCAAAGGGCAACGTACAATGTCAAGGAGTTGACTATGAGGAGGTGTTTGCACCTGTTGCTCGAACTGAGACGGTGAGAGTGCTCCTAGCTTTGGCAGCACAAGAGGATTGGAAGGTTCATCATATGGATGTGAAATCCCCTTTCCTCAACGGCGACCTGAAAGAAGAAGTGTACGTGAAACAACCCCTCGGCTACGAGAAGAAAGGCGAAGAAGGGAAAGTCTACAAGCTCAAGAAGGCACTTTACGGGTTGAAGCAAGCGTCAAGAGCTTGGAACTCAAAATTAGACCAAAGTTTGGTCACGCTCGAGTTCAAAAAATGTCCCCTCGATAATCCAAAAGATAGTCTACCAATCACCAATGAACGGGTGAAGGTTGAAGACCCGACCAAAGAGGAGCGTTGGCATCAAGCATTCGACGAGTCAACAACAGCGAAGGTGGTCCCTGAAATGCTGCAAGGAACGACGAAAGCAATGCCAAAGACAAAGCTTACGGGTAGTCGTATTTGGGAGAGCCAGGTCGAAGTTGAAGAGCAACAAGGTTAAGGAGGTGAATGTAGAGATTAACCTTGTTGTGTCCGTATAGGATTAGATTAGAATAGTTCTAGTAGGATTACTAGTCCTAGTCGGTATCTAGTCCATGTATGAACGTGTATATAAAGCACCGGCAGGGTAGCTTCTGTACCACAACAAGCAATAAAAAGTAAAGCAATACAAAGTAAAGCAAGGCTAGATACGAGCCTCTGGCCATCGATCAGTTTTTCTGTTCGCTTTTCTGTTCGCTAAAGCTACGTCGAGACGTTCCGCCGACGCCGCCGGCCAGGACAAGTTCACAACACGTGCACAGTACGGGTGTGAGGTTCTTGAGAATCAATCAAGTTGCCAGCTTGTCTAGCTAGCTTTGCACTACACGTGCACAGTTCCTGGGTGGTTTTGATCTAGCCAGTTCAAAAACCAACATTGAGTTCTAAGTGCACAGTGAGAGTAGGCACAACAGCATGTAGCTGGATCTTCACCTTGAACTGTCGGTGCACGTCGCTTCATCACTTCAGAAATTCTTCGTCATTAGGCTCGTCTTAGAGGCTGTAAGATTAAAGCGTTCCTACTCCTCGATGAGGAGCCGCGTGGTATATATTGATGTGAGGCAGGAATAGCCTCTGCCGTGGCGTACAAGACTTGCAACCCGATTGCTAGGATTCAGGTTGTCGCTAGGAGAGGAGATAGATACGAGAGGGATACAAAGAAGAGACCGTTGAGATTACAATAGATGTTTATCTCTAATTCTAACACCCTCTCTTAATCTCAACTATCCTATATTAAGATTCTTCTTGAACTCCTCAAAAGGTTTGCTTGGTAGAGCTTTAGTAAACCCATCTGCAACTTGATCCATGGAAGGAATAAACCGTATGCCCAACTTCTTCTCTGCGACCCTTTCTCGTACAAAATGAAAGTCAATCTCAATATGTTTTGTTCTGCCATGAAACACTGGATTTGCAGAGAGATAGGTGGCTCCCAAGTTATCACACCACAAACATGACACACGATGCTGCTTGATTCCCAATTCACGGAGCAATGATTCTGACCAAATGATCTCAGCAGTTGCATTGACAAGTGATTTGTATTCAGCCTCAGTACTTGATCTTGACACTGTAGCTTGTTTTCTGGCACTCCAAGAAATAAGGTTGGAGCCAAACAATACTGCAAATCCTCCAGTTGACTTTCTGTCACACATGCATCCTGCCCAGTCAGCATCAGAGAAAGCACTGACAAGGGTGGAATTAGAACGTCTGAACTGAAAGCCCAAGCTCACAGTTTGTTTTATATACCGTACAATTCTTTTAACAGCTTTCCAATGTACAGTAGTGTCACGCCCAATATGCGACCCTATCCAAAAGGAATTCGAAGGTCCCACCAAGGATAGACCCGCATATTGGAACGCTTTTGCAAGGTGGATATCATTACATCAACATTACATAATAGTGGGGATACATCCAATACATACAATGTCACATGAATACAACAATACAACATACAAGAACAACATCCGACACGGATGGATCATAGACAGAAACTCAAACAATGTCCACCCTGCTAGCCCAGGCTGTCGACCTGGAACCTATCCCCTGATCGAAGAAGAAGCAGAAGAAGAACTCCAAACAAGAAAACATCGCTCTCGCGTCATGAACATCGCATAACCTGTACCTGCAACTGTTGTAGTAATCTGTGAGCCACGAGGACTCAGCAATCCCATTACCATGGATATCAAGACTAGCAAAGCTTAATGGGAAAGGAAGGGGTAAAGTGGTGAGGTTGCAGCAGCGACTAAGCATAATATGGTGGCTAACATACGCAAATGAGAGCGAGAAGAGAAACAAAGGAACGGTCGTGAAGCTAGCAATGATCAAGAGGTGATTCTGAACACCTACTTACGTCAAACATAACCCAAAGACCGTGTTCACTTCCCGGACTCCGCCGAGAAGAGACCATCACGGCTACACACGCGGTTGATGCGTTTTAATTCGGATCTGGTGTCAAGTTACCTACAACCGGACATTAACAAATTCCCATCTGCCACATAACCGCGGGCACGGCTCTCGAAAGTTTAAACCCTGCAGGGGTGTCCCAACTTAGCCCATGACAAGCTCTCGCGATCAACAAAGGAATAGACCTTCTCCCAGGAAGACCCGATCAGTATCGGAATCCCGGTTTACAAGACATTTCGACAATGGTAAAACAAGACCAGCAAAGCCGCCCGATGCGCCGACAATCCCGATAGGAGCTGCACGTATCTCGTTCTCGGGGCAACACCGGATGAGACATCCTATGAGTAAAACCAGACCTCGAGTTGCCCCGAGGGGGCCCCGCAGTCTACTAGGTTCGAACCAGCATTTAGACAAGCACTGGCCCGGGGGGTTGGCTAAAATAAAGATGACCCTCGAGAGAGCGACTCCCAAGGGAAAAAGTAGGTGGTGGTTAGGCAAATTGTAAAACCAAGGTTGGGCCTTACTGGACAAGTTTTATTCAAAGCGAACTATCAGGGGGGTCCCATAAATCACCCGACCGCGTTAGGAACGCAAAATCCGGGAACATAACACTGGTATGACGGAAACTAGGGCGGCAAGAGTGGAACAGAACACCAGGCATAAGGCCGAGCCTTCCACCCTTTACCAAGTATATAGATGCATTAATAATATAAGAGATATTGTGATATCCCAACATAAACCCTGTCCACCATGGAGAAATCTTTAACTTCACCTGTAGCTAGCAACGCTATAAGAGGGGCTGAGCAAAAGCGGTAACATAGCCAAACAACGGTTTGCTAGGAATGGTGTCAAAGATTAGAGGTTCATAGCAATTTGGGAGGCTTGAAGAGCAAATGATAGGTAACGCAGCATAGCGATAGAACGAAGCAACTAGCATAGCAATGATAGTAGTGAGATCCAGGGTAGCGGTCATCTTGCCTGAAATCCCGCTAGGAAGAAGAACGAGTCCATGAAGAAGATGTAGTCACGAAGACGAACCACACATAGACGAACGAATCCTCACGATCGCAACGAAACGGGAACTATCGAAAAGAAGCACACAACATGGTAAACACACCACACATGGACAAGACATGATGCACAACAAGCATGATGCATGATAAAGGCTACATGAAGCTACTCATGGCAAGAGATGATGCAAACAAGAACAACACATCAGAGCAAGTTTAAATGAGGCCGGAAACATCATATAACAATTCCGGAAGTCCTCATATGCAAATTTCGAAATGGGTCCAGAACTGAATAAACCTTATGTTCAAGTTGTTAAACAGCAAGTTAAAGAGCACCAAACAGATCTACACGAAATTCTAGTCAAGTTACAAATAAAGTTCATTAGATTCGGAGCTACGATCTAGAAGATACGAGCAAAACAAGTCAAACATGGCATTGATGCAAAATGCATACAAACATCAAGCAAACACCTCAAAATAAGGATGCAACATGATAATATGAAGGTACATGCAAAAACAAGCAAGTTTCATATAGAGCACACTCAAAACGGAGCAACGGTGTAACACATACACTCTATACAAGTCATAGCAACAATCTGTCGAAAACAGCAAGTAGGCATATTGCAAGCACCAAAACAACATGCTACAGCAACACAACATAATAACAAAAGGCATGGGCATAAAGTACTGATAAAGCATAACAAAACATGAACACGGAGCTATCTTTAGAAGTCACTAGAACATGCTCCAAAACACATGGTAAGATTGCAAATAATAACAGTTCCAGACTTTAGCAGAAATAACATCAGGTTGCAATGTTTAGAGCAACCAAACAACATGTTACAGGAACTTATCCAGGCAAACAAAGGTATGGCGTGATACTACTAAATGCATAGATCAAAAGACCCTTACTGACCATGAGCCAAAAAGGCACAGACAATATGATGGCACCCATGTAAACATGGCAAGTTATATTACAGATTCAAACATGGCAGGAACAACAAATAATTAGTCATGTTCGTGAGCTCGAACCACTCACCACAGAGCAACACATGGCATGGCAAGACAACCAACAGTAATAAGGCATGTTTATGAAGCTAAGCATGGCAAGAACAAGGTCATAGGGTGCATGGATCACTAGGAAAACACATGGAAACTAGTAACTTAATGTTAACAGGCTGATAGCAACATTATCAAGCAACTTTAGAGCAAGATTACAACATGTTCCAGCAAGCTATAATTGCAACCAAGGGCATGGATGGATAGAGGATGACATTTAGATCAAAACATGTTTATAGAACATCTCCAGATTATGTATAGAATGATTAGTAGCAACATGTTTACATAGCATCACGAAATAACAGATTCAGCCTAGCAAAACAGCAACAGCAACTACACTACTTAACAAGCTCGATTCACTCACCACAAGTCATTGCATGACAATATAAAAATAACATCATCAAGAAGACACGTTTGTGAAACAAACCAAGTCAAGAACAAGTCCATAGCATGCAAGGATCAACTATAGCAACCTTGGCTAAATTGAATAACAAGTAAACAATCTGCCAGGAAACATTTTGAAGCAAAAGTAGAGCACCAAAATGACATGCTAGACTACTCCATAATTAAAACCAAGGGCATGAATGTATAGACAATAACCATATGTTCAAAACACCCTTACTGAAGTATCTCAAAATATGCATGGATCTCTCTGTAGCATCAAGTTTACATGGCATCAAAACAACAACAGAACAGGGACTAAAATCAGCAATATCACGAAGCCTAGTTTGCATGCTTTTGCTAGTCATCACATTGATCACAAAAATACATGACATACACCCGTGGAAAGATGGCATGGCATAGATCAAAACACATGAAGACATCAACCTCATAGGATGCACACATCAATCATGACAAAAATGACAAATGAGCAAGTTATAACAGTTTCAGCAGATTAACATCAACATGTACTCTTCCAACAGTATTTCGGGCATCAAAATGAGCTCAAATGAAAATGATGCAATTGAATGAAATGAAGTACTCGTCGAGGCGAACAATTTGACATATTATACGCACGAAACGAAGCTACTGATGTAGAGATGTGACATGTCAAACATAGCATGATAATGTCAGAAAACGGGGACTTAGTGGATTCGGGGAAGGGGAAAGTCAACCTCCGGGCACGGATGCCGAGGCGGCGCGGATCTCGCCGGAGATGGCTTGGAGGAGGCCGGAGAGGAGGGGGCCGGCGAGGGGGGTGCCGGATCCGGCCTCCCCGCGGCCGGATCTGGCCGGGGCGGCGCGGGCTGGTCCGGGGCGGCGCCGGTGGAGCTCGCCGCGGGGCCGAGCGGCGCGGCCACATAAGGCAGCAACGGCAGCGGCGGGTAGCTCGGGGCGGCGCGGGATGGCCCGGGGGCGGCGCCGGCGGAGCCAGGCGGCGGCAGAGGGGGGCGCGGGGCGCCGGCTGGGGCCGATGCGGGGCGGCGCGACCCGCAGACGGCGGAGGCGAGGCGCGGCCCGGGGAGGCGTTCGTCGGCGGCTAGCGGCGAGTCCGGCCGGGGCGAGGAGGCGGCGGGCGCGCGGATCCGGCGGCCGGGCCAGGCGCGGCGGCGAGAGGGCCCGCGCGGGCCCGCGATGGGCTCCGCGTGCCGGCGGCGGGGCGGCACGGCAGGCGAATGGCGGCATGCCACGTGGCGGCGGCGGGTCGACCCGGACGTGTCCGGATGCGGCCGGACATGTCCGGTGGCGGCGGGGACGAATCTGCTAGGGTTAGGGGGAAATGATCCGGAATTTCGGGGGAGAGGGCATATTTATAGGTAGAGGGAGCTAGGAGAGTCCAAATGAGGAGCGATTTTCGGCCACGCGATCGTGATCGAACGACCGAGAGCATGGAGGGGAGTTAGCTGGGTTTTGGGCCACTTTGGAAGGGGTGTTGGGCTATAACCAAAAGAGGCCTTTACGGTTACCCGGTTAACCGTTGGAGTATCAAACGACCTCCAAATCGCACGAAACTTGACAGACGGTCTACCGGTGCTATACCAAGGCCGGTTGGAAAACCTTGGGCCATTCCGAGAATGTTTAACACCCGCACACAAAAAGAGACAAGAGGGGACGCCGGGTGAGATAGGAGCGCCGGATTGCAAAATGGACAACGGGGAAAATGCTCGGATGCATGAGACGAACACGTATGCAAAATGAAATGCACATGGTGACATGATATTAAAATGCATATGATGACATGGAAAAGTGCAACACGCAAGCAAATGACATGACAACGAAGGCGAATAACTGATAGACACCTGGCGCATCGGATCCGGGGCGTTACAACACTCCTCCACTAACAAGAGATCTCGTCCCGAGATCTTAGGGCCGAGACGGAAAAGAAAAAGGGATGAAGGTGAAACAAGAACTCAAGAGAAGAAGCAAAGAATCGAGAGCACTCGAGAAGAAGAGATGAATGAGGAGAATGACGAGAATCGAAAGCTGACGGAAACAGATAGACTATGAAACGACTCCGGTAACAAAAGGATGATAAGATAGAATGAAGGATTAAAGAATAAGATGAGCCTTGCGATGATTTAGATGGAGGTTCCGACGAGATGGCCGAGGAAAATTTGAACTCTAGAAAAGAAAAGATGAAAACACTTGGAACTAGAATTTATTCATCGAGAACAAACTCCGAAGGAAAGGGATTACTCACTTGAAAGAAATAAGAATAAGATTTATTGTATGCTTATCCTTCATCAAATTAAATTGATGACACAATGGATTTTTCATACTACTTATTCTTCTTGAAAGAGAATTGAGAAGTGATATATCACAAACTTGGGAAGGTCTTCATGAACCACCGGTAGGATTGAAAATAACGAATGGATTAAAATGATAATCCAGGAAAAGAATCTGAAAGAACCACCGTGAGAATTCGAAAATGACTGATGAAAAAGTATGAATCACCGGGAAGAATTAAAAGAACAAATATGATAGAGGGGATTTAGATGCAAAAGAACAGAGAGATCATGAGCTGATTGAAGAATACTTGAACGAAGCACCGGAAGAATATTGAGACGAACAAAAGGGCACGGATGTAGAATAATTGAGAAATGATTTGAAAGAGATCTTGGAGAAGGCAAGTGACTGATGGGATCCATTCTTACATCACACTTGAAAAAGAATTAGTGATGGCTCCGGAATAATTAGAAGAGTCAGGTAAGATCCTGGAAAAAGACCTGTGGGTTAGGGCCCACTAAAAGAAAAACATCGTTGGAAAGGGATGTTGAACAGATATAAGATGCACCGGAACAATTGAAATATTTAAATGAGGTGGCAACCTCGAATTAATTCGAACACAGACGAATCTCTTGAGATGTCTTGAGCACTTCGGAAGGATAAACTGGCGAGAGACGAACTAGCAAGGGGAAAACACTTGATCCGAGGAAAAGAATATGATCAACCCGAAAAAAAATGGAATTGAATCCACCGTAGAAGAAAAAGAGATGAAGAATGATGAACGAGACAAGAATTCACCGTTGAAACAATTGAGGGAAGACTGAAGAGGCTCCGCACGAATGAAATTGATGGTCGAAAAAGACTGAAGCTCCGGGAAGAAAAGGGTGGGAGGGCGGGAAAAACACAGGCAACTGGAAGGGGAAACCCAATGAATAACTTGAAGAGAAAACACCAGTTGAAATCATTGAAGAAAGAAAGCAAAGACTTCACATGAGTAGGATGGATACTCGATTACGGACTCCGTCTCCGAGATGAAAAAGGGAGGGCGGGTGGGTAAAACAAGGACAACTGAGGATTAAACTTGGCAAAGAAGAAGAGGCTCGAGTCAACTTGACGAGAAATGCACCAGATGAAAGAGGATGGACAACTCACGAAACTAACCACGTGATCCTAAAGAAAAATTTGAATGAGAATAGGAGTAATTCAAAACACCTGCGTCAAGCTTCCTCACCAGAGCGACGAAGGGGCTGGGGAGTAAAAAGAATTCCTACTCTCCGATATAACTAGACTCAGAAAACAGTTTTCTTCTAGACTCAACAACGGCCAAACTACACGATCAATCAAGGGGGCTCCTAGGCTCGGTCGAGGCTCTGATACCAACTTGTCACGCCCAATATGCGACCCTATCCAAAAGGAACTCGAAGGTCCCACCAAGGATAGACCCGCATATTGGAACGCTTTTGCAAGGTGGATATCATTACATCAACATTACATAATAGTGGGGATACATCCAATACATACAATGTCACATGAATACAACAATACAACATACAAGAACAACATCCGACTACGGATGGATCATAAACAGAAACTCAAACAATATCCACCCTGCTAGCCCAGGCTGCCGACCTGGAACCTATCCCCTGATCGAAGAAGAAGCAGAAGAAGAACTCCAAACAAGAAAACATCGCTCTCGCGTCATGAACATCGCATAACCTGTACCTGCAACTGTTGTTGTAGTAATCTATGAGCCATGAGGACTCAGCAATCCCATTACCATGGGTATCAAGACTAGCAAAGCTTAATGGGAAAGGAAGGGGTAAAGTGGTGAGGTTGCAGCAGCGACTAAGCATAATATGGTGGCTAACATACGCAAATGAGAGCGAGATGAGAAACAAAGGAACGGTCGTGAAGCTAGCAATGATCAAGAGGTGATCCTGAACACCTACTTACGTCAAACATAACCCAAAGACCGTGTTCACTTCCCGGACTCCGCCGAGAAGAGACCATCACGGCTACACACGCGGTTGATGCGTTTTAATTTGGATCTGGTGTCAAGTTATCTACAACCGGACATTAACAAATTCCCATCTGCCACATAACCGCGGGCACGTCTCTCGAAAGTTTAAACCCTGCAGGGGTGTCTCAACTTAGCCCATGACAAGCTCTCGCGATCAACGAAGGAATAGACCTTCTCCCAGGAAGACCCAATCAATATCGGAATCCCGGTTTACAAGACATTTCGACAATGGTAAAACAAGACCAGCAAAGCCGCCCGATGCGCCGACAATCCCGATAGGAGCTGCACATATCTCGTTCTCAGGGCAACACCGGATGAGACATCCTACAAGTAAAACCAGACCTCGAGTTGCCCCGAGGGGGCCCCGCAGTCTACTCGATTCGAACCAGCACTTAGACAAGCACTGGCCCGGGGGGTTGGCTAAAATAAAGATGACCCTCGAGAGAGTGACTCCCAAGGGAAAAAGTAGGTGGTGGTGAGGCAAATGGTAAAACCAAGGTTGGGCCTTGCTGGACAAGTTTTATTCAAAGCGAACTGTCAGGGGGGTCCCATAAATCACCCGACCGCGTTAGGAACGCAAAATCCGGGAACATAACACTGGTATGACGGAAACTAGGGCGGCAAGAGTGGAACAAAACACCAGGCATAAGGCCAAGCCTTCCACCCTTTACCAAGTATATAGATGCATTAATAATATAAGAGATATTGTGATATCCCAACATAAACCCTGTCCACCATGGAGAAATCTTCAACTTCACCTGCAGCTAGCAACGCTATAAGAGGGGCTGAGCAAAAGAGGTAACATAGCCAAACAACGGTTTGCTAGAAATGGTGTCAAAGGTTAGAGGTTCATGGCAATTTGGGAGGCTTGAAGAGCAAATGATAGGTAACGCAGCATAGCGATAGAACGAAGCAACTAGCATTGCAATGATAGTAGTGAGATCCAGGGTAGTGGTCATCTTGCCTGAAATCTCGCTAGGAAGAAGAACGAGTCCATGAAGAAGATGAAGTCACGAAGATGAACCACACGCACTACAGGAATAAGCTAGTTTGCCGTCAGTGAGGTTCTTTGCCGTCAGCATATCATCGGGGCAGACAGCAAAGAGCTATTTTGCCGTCAGTGGATGGCGGCAAAGAATGGATGACGGCAAATACATACTTTGCTGTCTAGAAAAGAAATAACAGACGGCAAAAACACTTTGCCGTCTGTACATTTTTTTGTAGACGGCAAATCACATACTTTGCCGTCTGCAAAAAAACCACAGACGGCAAAGTGTCTTTGCCATCTGTGGTTTTTTTGCAGACGGCAAAGTATGTGATTTGCCGTCTGTGAAAAAATGTACAGACGGCAAAGAGAAAGCACAACCCACGGATCGATCTCGCGGATCGATGACGTGGCAGCAGATCCGCGGCCCACCCAGAAATCCCAACCAACGGCCACACCACAACCTCTCTCGCGGCCCCATCACTCACCACGATCCATCCCCACAACAAACCCCTTCGCTCTGCCTTATCCTCTCGCACACCTCTCTCTCTCGTACATGTCTCTCTTCTCGTAGGTACCGGCCGCCGCTTGCTGCCCCGGCACTTGCCGCCGCTCGCCTCACCGGCCCCGGCCACCGCTCGCCCCACCGCCCCGGCCGCAGCTCCGCCACTCGCCGTCCGGATGCCGCCGCGCCCCTGCCTCCTCCCGCCTCTCCATCGGAGCCCGCCACGGCCGACCTCAGCGCTCCTACCCCGTCGCCCCCATCGGCCGCCGGCTCCGGCCCCGTCCTTCGCAGGCCGCCGGCTCCGTCCCCTGCAGGCTCCCGGCTCCGTCCCCCGGAGGCTCCGGCCGCGTCCCACGCAGGCTCTGTCGGCCGCCGCCCCGTCCCCCGTCACCCGTCGGCCGCTGGCCCATTTCCTCTCCGCCTCCGGCCCCGCCAAGGCCGCACCGTCCCGCTTCGCCCCCCCGGCCGCCGGCCCCATCCCTCAATGCTGCAGTGCCGCACCACCTCGCGGATGAGCGTGGCAAGCTCCATTGCGGTGGCGGACGCATTGAGCCCCATCCCTCTTGTAATTTTTTTGTGAGATATCCCTCTTGTATTCTCTGTAATTCATTTGTGTGTACTAATTCATTTGCATCTACTCTATGTAATCCATTCGTGTGTAATCTGTTTATTTTGTGAAATGGAACAGTTTTGTATTGTGAAATTCATCCGTGGAGTCTTGGAACAACAAGTGTATGGATATTGTGGTTTTAGTCGTGGTCTGTTTTTTTAATATAAAAAATTCTTTGCCGTTAGTGATTTTTGAGGCAGACGGCAAAGACATAGATTCTAGCTGACGGCAACGACACTTTTCTTTGCCATCTGGGGTATATGTGCAGGACGGCAAAGGTGGTTCGGCTGACGGCAAAATCTTTGCCGTCTGCCCGATTAAAAGCTGACGGCAAAGCGGTCTTTGCCGAAATCCTCTTTGCCGTCTATGCTTGCCGTCAGCCGGCTGACGGCAAACTCTTTGCCGTCTGTATTTCGCTCTTTGCCGTCTGTAACAGCCAGACGGCAAACTAACTGATTCCTGTAGTGACGTAGACGAACGAATCCTCACGATCGCAACGAAACGGGAACTATGGAAAAGAAGCACACAACATGGTAAACACACCACACATGGACAAGACATGATGCACAACACGCATGATGCATGATAAAGGCTACATGAATCTACTCATGGCAAGAGATGATGCAAACAAGAACAACACATCAGAGCAAGTTTAAATGAGGCCGGAAACATCATATAACAATTCCGGAAAGTCCTCATATGCAGATTTCAAAATGGGTCCATAACTTAATAAACCTTATGTTCAAGTTGTTAAACAGCAAGTTAAAGAGCACCAAGCGGATCTACACGAAATTCTAGTCAAGTTACATATAAAGTTCATTAGATTCGGAGCTACGGCCTAGAAGATACGAGCAAAACAAGTCAAACATGGCATTGATGCAAAATGCATACAAACATCAAGCAAACACCTCAAAACAAGGATGCAACATGATAATATGAAGCTACATGCAAAAACAAGCAAGTTTCATATAGAGCACACTCAAAACGGAGCAACGGTGTAACACATACACTCTATACAAGTCATAGCAACAATCAGTCCAAAACAGCAACTAGGCATATTGCAAGCATCAAAACAACATGCTACAGCAACTCAATATAATAACAAAAGGCATGGGCATGAAGTACTGGTAAAGCATAACAAAACATGAACACTAAGCTATCTCCAGAAATCACTAGAACATGCTCCAAAACACATGGTAAGATTGCAAATAATAACAGTTTCAGACTTTAGCAGAAATAGCATCAGGTTGCAATGTTTAGAGCAACCAAACAACATGTTACAGGAACTTATCAAGGCAAACAAAGGCATGGCATGATACTACTAAATGCATAGATCAAAAGACCCTTACTGACCATGAGCCAAAAAGGCACAGACAATATGATGGCACCCATGTAAACATGGCAAGTTATATTACAGATTCAAACATGGCAGGAACAACAATAAGTAGGCATGTTCGTGATCTCGAACCACTCACCACAGAGCAATACATGGCATGGCAAGGCAACCAACAGTAATAAGGCATGTTTATGAAGCTAATCATGGCAAGAACAAGGTCATAGGGTGCATGGATCGCTAGGAAAACACATGGAAACTAGTGAACTTAATGTTAACAGGCTGATAGCAACATTATCAAGCAACTTTAGAGCAAGATTACAAGATGTTCCTGCAGGCTATAATTGCAACCAAGGGCATGGATGGATAGAGGATGACATGTAGATCAAAACATGTTTATAGAACATCTCCAGATTATGTATAGAATGATTAGTAGCAACATGTTTACATAGCATCACGAAATAACAGATTCAGCCTAGCAAAACAGCAACAACTACACTACTTAACAAGCTCGATTCACTCACCACAAGTCATTGCATGACGATATAAGCATAGCATCATCAAGAAGACATGTTTGTGAAACAAACCAAGTCAAGAACAAGTCCATAGCATGCAAGGATCAACTATAGCAACCTTGGCTAGATTGAATAACAAGTAAACAATCTGCCAGGAAACATTTTGAAGCAAAAGTAGAGCACCAAAATGACATGCTAGACTACTCCATAATTTCAACAAAGGGCATGAATGGATAGACAATAACCATATGTTCAAAACACCCTTACTGAAGTATCTCAAAATATGCATGGATCTCTCTGTAGCATCAAGTTTACATGGTATCAAAACAACAGCAGAACAGGGACTAAAATCAGCAATATCACGAAGCCTAGTTTGCATGCTTGTGCTAGTCACCACATTGATCACAAAAGTACATGGCATACACCCGTGGAAAGATGGCATGGCATAGATCAAAACACATGAAGACATCAACCTCATAGGATGCACACATCAATCATGGCAAAAATGATAAATGAGCAAGTTATAACAGTTTCAGCAGATTAACATCAACATGCACCCTTCCAACAGCATTTTGGGCACCAAGATGACCTCAAATGAAAATGATGAAATGGAAAAAATGAAGTACTCGTCGAGGCGAACAATTTGACATATTATACGCACGAAACAGAGCTACGGATGCAAAGATGTGACATGTCAAACATAGCATGATAATGTCAGAAAACGGGGACTTAGTGGATTCGGGGAAGGGGAAAGTCAACCTCCGGGCACGGATGCCGAGGCGGCGCGGATCTCGTCGGAGATGGCTTGGAGGAGGCCGGAGAGGAGTGGGGCCGGCGAGGGGGCGCCGGATCCGGCCTCCCCGCGGCAGGATCTGGCCCTGGCGGCGCGGGCTGGTCCGGGGCGGCGCCGGCGGAGCTCGCCGCGGGGCCGGGCGGCGCGGCCACGGAAGGCAGCAACGGCGGCGGCGGGTAGCTCGGGGCGGCGGCAGAGGGGGGCGCGGGGCGCCGGCTGGGGCCGATGCGGGGCGGCGCGACCCGCGGACGGCGGAGGCGAGGCGCGGGTCGGGGAGGCGTTCGCCGGCGGCGAGCGGCGAGTCCGGCCGGGGCGAGGAGGCGGCGGGCGCGCGGCTCCGGCGTCCGGGCCGGGCGGCGGCGGCGAGAGGGCCCGCGCGGGCCCGCGATGGGCTCCGCGGGCCGGCGGCGGGGCGGCGCGGCAGGCGAATGGCGGCGTGCCACGTGGCGGCGGTGGGGACGAATCTGCCAGGGTTAAGGGGAATCGATCCTGAATTTCGGGGGAGAGGGCATATTTATAGGTAGAGGGAGCTAGGAGAGTCCAAATGAGGAGCGGTTTTCGGCCACGCGATCGTGATCGAACGACCGAGAGCATGGAGGGGAGTTAGCTGGGTTTTGGGCCACTTTGGAAGGGGTATTGGGCTGCAACCAAAAGAGGCCTTTACGGTTACCCGGTTAACCGTTGGAGTATCAAACGACCTTCAAATGGCACGAAACTTGACAGGCGGTCTACCGGTGCTATACCAAGGCCGCTTGGCAAATCTCAGGCCATTCCGAGAATGTTTAACACCCGCACACAAAAAGAGAGAAGAGGGGACGCCGGGTGAGATAGGAGCGCCGGATTGCAAAACGGACAACGGGGAAAATGCTCGGATGCATGAGACGAACACGTATGAAAAATGAAATGCACATGGTGACATGATATGAAAATGCATATGATGACATGGCAAAGTGCAACACGCAAGCAAATGACATGGCAACGAAGGCGAATAACTGACAGACACCTGGCGCATCGGATCCGGGGCGTTACAAGTAGTAGGTGCATGTAGATGCTGACAAACCTTATTAATAGCAAAGGATATATCCGGTCTTGTCAGTGTCAGATACTGTAGAGCCCATACTGCACTCCTGTACTTTGTACTTTCTTCTTCTTTGAGTGGTTCTCCTTCAAAGGCTGAAAGTTTTTGTGAAGAAGATAATGGTGTGGGCGAAGGCTTACAATCCTTCATCCCCATGCGAACAAGAATTTTAGTAGCATATTTCTCTTGATTAAGTACTATGCCATCTTGAATCTTCTTGACTTCAATACCTAGAAAGAAGTGTAGATCACCTAGATCTTTCAAAGCAAACTCTGAACTTAGATCATGCAAGAGAGCATTAGTAGCACTTTGTGAAGAACTTGCAACTATAATGTCATCAACATATATCAATACAAATATAGCTGTGTTTGCCTTGTTATAAATGAAAAGTGAAGTATCAGCTTTGGATGCAGCAAACCCCAAACGCCTTAACTGAGAGCTTAACCTTGAGTACCAAGCTCTCGATGCTTGTTACAAACCATAAAGTTCCTTGTCAAGTTTGCAAACATAATGAGGTGTCCGTTTTTCTGCATACCCAGGTGGTTGTCTCATGTAAACCTCCTCTTCCAGAACACCATGCAAAAACGCGTTCTGAACATCTAGCTGTCTTAAGCTCCAGCCCCTGGAAATAGCAATAGCTAACACAATCCTAATAGTTGCAGCTTTAACAACAGGACTAAAGGTATCTTAATAGTCTAAACCATAATGTTGCTTGAAGCCCTTTGTAACTAACCGTGCCTTATGCCTGCCAATCGAGCCATCTGCCTTCTTTTTAATTCTGTAGACCCACTTACAATCAATAATATTTTTACCTCTTGGCTCAGGTACAAGATGCCACGTCTTATTCCTCATAAGTGCCATGTATTCTTCATCCATTGCATTTTTCCACTTTAGATCTTCAAGTGCATCTTCTAATTTTGTGGGTTCTCCTGTAACGCACAACATACCATATCGTATAGTGCCATCAGTTCTAATTTTTGGATTTCGTATACCTTTTTGCAGTCGAGTTGTAACACGTGATGCTGGTTGCGGTGGAACATGAAGTGCAGCCCGTTGTACAGGAGGTGGTGTAGAGAACTCAGTAGCAGACGATCCTGGAGAGCCTCTGGATCCGCTTTGCACAGCAGATCCCGTAGCCTGTGGTGTGGCTAAAGGAGTTACCGCATCCAGCCTGGAGCCGCCCGCAGAAGATCCTGGGGAGCCGCCCTGCACATGCATGTGGGACTCCGATCCCTAGCCAGATCCCGCTGTCGCTGTCGGGCTGATCGCTGTCGCTATCAGGGGGCGCCCGCGCGGAGTGGAGCCTGCATGCAAGGGCGTGGCGCCCTCCGATTGGTGCGGCTCAGCTCTGCCCGGCGCGTGATCCCGAGCGGATCTGTGCGTACGATCCAAGGAAGACTAACGCACAGGAGTTCCAGGAGATAGCTGATCTTCCTCGTGCTCCGCGCCAGCTTCGTCCAGTTCTGGCGCATGAAATATAGGGTCATTTTCTTCAAAAAGTTGATCATTTTCTGCATCATTTCCCTCCGCATTTTCTGCATGTCCCTGCACATGAGGAAGCACAGTACGAGTACTAGTAGGATTATCAGTTAAGTTAGTACAATCATCGCCCCCATGATCAAGATTTTGGAGATTTGATGGAAGGAGGAGAATTTCTTTCCTAAGGAGAGCTCTGGCATTTGGATGCAAAGATTCAAAAGGATATACTGACTCATCGAATACAACATCTCGAGATATATAAACCCTCCCTGTGGACACATCCAAACACTTGACTCCTTTATGAATGGGACTATAACCAAGAAAAACGCATTTCTTGGAATGAAAAGCAAGTTTGCCTGTATTGTTTGGACGAAGGTTGGGCCAGCAAGCACAACCAAAAACACGAAGCGATTTATAATCAGGAGTAGTGCCAAAAAGACGTGTGATGAGAGTTTCAAAATCAATGGCTTTGCTGGGAAGCAAATTTATGAGATATGTGGCAGTCAAGAATGCTTCATCCCAGAATTTGAGTGGCATGGATGCATTTGCTAGTAGAGCTAATGCTACTTCAACAACATGGTGATGTTTTCTCTCGGCAGAACCATTCTGTTGGTGTGCATGAGGACATGAAACATGGTGTGAAATACCAAGTTGCTGAAAAAAGAGGTTCAGTTTCTTGTATTCACCACCTCAGTCGGTTTGCATGGCAATGATCTTAGTGTTAAGTTTTCGTTCAACAAGGTTTTGGAAGTTCTTGAAAACTTGAAACACTTCAGATCGTTTCTTGAGAAGATAGATCCAAGTAAATTTGCTATAATCATCAATGAAGCTTACATAGTATGAATGTCTACCAACAGAACTAGGGGCTGGCCCCCAAACATCTGAGAATACAAGCTGTAAGGGTGCAGTGGAAATACTGGTAGATATAGGGTATGGTAGTTGATGACTTTTAGCTTGATGACATGGATCACACACAGACTCAATGCTAGACTCATGACTATGGGGAAGTTTATTTTTACTAAGAACAAACTTAACAATAACTGACAAGGGATGACCTAATCTGCTGTGCGACTTTGCTGAAGAAGGCTTGACAGCAACAAAAGTTTTTTTATTTGATGATGACGATGATGAAGATATGAGTGGGTAGAGGCCACCCACGCACTTGCCCCTAAGAAGTACCCTCCTCGTGTCCAAATCCTTTACCAAAAAGAAATAGGGATAGAATTCGATGAGAACATGATTATCACGGGTAAAACGATGAACAGAAAGAAGATTCTTTGATGTTTCAGGCACGTATAAGACTCGTTTTAGATGCAAATTTTTCATGGGGGTTTTGACAATTGAACTATCCATACCAGAACCACTCGCAGTGTGTACTTGGTCTCCCCCACGGTATTTGTCTCTGATCGTTAGCTTGTCGAGCTCTCCCGTGATGTGATTTGTAGCTCCGGTATTCGCGTACGAGTTTGTGTCGATGCCGTAGGAGTCGGTGACAGCATTGGCCTCCTTCTCCTCGTACTCGTCGTCTTCATAGCGATCCCAACAGTCGCGGGCGCCCCCACGATGATGCTTGAGGCATATTTGGCACTCGGGATAGTCCCGATGCGGTTGGCGTTGCTGCTGTTGGGGTTGTGGACGACTCCCGCGTGCTCCTCTGTTGCCGCCGCTTGGAGCAAAAGGAGATCGTCTCCCTCGTCCACAGCCTCTGGTGCCGCGTGCACGCCCCCGAGGCTTGTACTGCCGCGTCCACGGTAGGCCAGATTGGCGGATGTGTGGAAGCCGCCTTCACCACCATCACCGAGCATCTCCAGGCGCTGGTCGAAGGCAGCAATCTGAGCAAATAGCTCGTCGACGATGATGACAGACTTGACAGCGCCGATGGCCGCCACAACTGGATCGTAGTCCCGATCCAGTCCAGCGAGCACGTAATCAACCATCTCAGGATCTGAGACGGGGCGTCCTGCAGCCGCAAGCTCATCCCCAAGACTCTTCATCTTGGAGATAAAGGAGGTACTGGACATGTTGCCCTTCTTCGTTGTGGTCATGGCGATTCTCAGGTTTGTAATCCTGGATTGAGATTGCGATGCAAAGAGGGTAGTGATGCCAGTGCATAAATCATAAGTGTGTTCCTTACCAACAAATTGGGCGAGGACTTCTTTGGAGAGGGAGTTCAGCAAGAAACCAAGAACTTGTTGATCCTTCGACAGCCATGGTGTGTATAGTGGATTTTGCACCATTGTTGTGGTCTTGTCCGACTGCTGCTGCTCCACCATTGGAGGGGGTGCGGCGTCGGTTCCATCCAGGAGCCCCGTGACCTGGGCTCCTCGCAGGCCGGGCATAACCTGGGCCTTCCACAAGAGGTAATTCCCCTTGGTGAGCTTCTCGGCTGGTGGAGATCCGAGGTTGAGGACGGCTGGTGAGGAAGACGACATGGCGATGGAGATGAGTTCTCGTAGCTAGATTGGGAAGAGAATTGGCTCTGTATACCATGTAAGATTGAAGCGTTCCTACTCCTCGATGAGGAGCCGCGTGGTATATATTGATGTGAGGCAGGAATAGCCTCAGCCGTGGCGTACAAGACTTGCAACCCGATCGCTAGGATTCAGGCTGTCGCTAGGAGAGGAGATAGATACGAGAGGGATACAAAGAAGAGACCGTTGAGATTACAATAGATGTTTATCTCTAATTCTAACAGAGGCCTGATTGAGATCAAGGAGTCCACCCGGACAAAAACCGTCAGTTGGATCCTATGCCACTGCATTAACCAGCATGCCATTGTTACCCTGCTGAACAAAGGGATCATTGTTGATATCAACAGAAAGTTTGCCATGGGTTGGCTCTGTCCGACCACAAGCAGGGCTACACCACAATCAACTGAAAAAATTGGCTTGTGTTAGCCTGGAGGGAAATTATGGTTGAGATTCTGTGCTACTGCAATAAGCTGCCTCCAGTTTAACCCAGCTGAACGAAGAGATCATTGTTGACAAGAGCAGCAAAGTTCGCCATGGTCTCCGCTATTTCCGGCGATGAGTAGGTTGTCGCTGGAGGGCTACTGTGCAGAGGCGGGGCCAGTGCTAGTGCCCTATAATTGGAGGCCACAAATATCGTGATATATGTAAGGGTGGGAGCTAACAAATGATGGATGCCAACCGGTAGGAATTGGTGAGCCATGCGGTACCCAAACAGGCCGCAAGCTAAGCTTCTCTGGCTTCAAAGGTGATGCATTTGGGCATGGAAAATCATCTCTTTTAGTGCCCCGATGCCAGTGCCAGTGACAATTACACATTCTTCACTTGCCTTCACTTGACCTGAATGGAAAATCATCATAGTGGCAAGAGAACGCAACCCCAAAACAATACTGACACTATCAGCCAACTCTAATATGACACTTGCAGAGGTTTTTTTTTTTTTTTGCCTGGGACACTTGCAGAGTTTGTGGAGTTGACCAATGCACTCGAGGCCACTTTCAAAACTTCTGCCTAAAAGATTGAGCTCCCGAATCCAACAATCTCCAAGGAATAGTGAAATGCTCTGGCCTCGAGCATCTAGTATCTATGATACCAAATCTCGATTCAAAAGTAAGAATTTCGTGTCTACCGGCAAACATGGATATGGAAGTGTGCAAGTCATCCGCACGCATAATTTGCTCTTCCATTAATTGACAATACCCCGTCAACGAGATATCAAGTTCTTTCAAGTTGGTCTAGCTTGCCAAGGTCAATGATATTCTCTGCCGAGCTTGCATCACTTTCGTCCAAACATACTTCTACTAGAGTGCGCAGAGATTTCAACCTATTGATCCCGTCTATATTACTACATCTATGACACTTCACACTACAAAAGTTAGTAACATGAGTAGTCTATGTTACTCCCCACTATGACTATCTTTAGGTCAACCCAATAAACATGTTGCCGTCCGTATATGCGTGAAATTAAATGATTTGTTCAAGTAGTAGGAGTATCTAGTTATAGTTGGGACACTGAATTTAATTTTTTCCATAGAGTACATTTCATTGAATTGATTTATCAATGTGATACAACAGCATCTAAAGAATGCCCGATCTCTGCAAAACAGGATGCACACAGCCAACAAGTCCAAACGATCAAAAAATAAACATTTTCTGCAACAAAAAGCTTAGGGTGGGGCAGCTGCTTGATAAATGGCTGGCTTTAATGTTGGCTGGTAATTCTAATCAATGGTTGGACACATACACGGTGCCGTTCACATGTCAATGTCCACTAACTATGACGACCCACTTGTTAATAGAAGCAGGCCCACAACTAAATGAATGTCCCGTACAAATACTATTGCTAAGGCTGTTCACAGGGAGAGTAAGAAAAAAAATGATGTGCCATGTAATTAATGAGCAGAAATGCAAATTGAGTGCTCCCTCGGTTCCTAAATGCAAGTCTTTGTAGAGATTTCACTATGAACCACACACAGATGTATATAGATGCATTTTAGGTTCACTCATTTAGCTCCGCATAAATTCCATAGTGAAATCTCAACAAAGACTTATATTTAGGAATGGAGGGAGTAGCATAATACTCCACATAGTGGTTTCAAATGAATGAGTCTACAAAGTAATAAATGAAGCTCTCTATGTTATCACACCTATGCATTACCCCAGTAAGGTCATAACGTAGACTTGTAAAATGCTATGACTAGCCTAATCGAATTGTAATTGTGCTTCATACTAATGACACCCTTAGTCCAATAATAATAATAATAATAATAAATTCATAGCGAACACTAGCGCATGAATGAGGCAGAAGACCTAGCGGTTCCGTGCCGCCAACGCCTCCTAGTTATGGGCCGCAGACGCGCCTGAGCCATTGGTACCCGAATATTCGCCCATGATATAATGATTAGATGACCCGTAGCAAACCAAACACTTTTCTACACTCCTCAATGTCTAGATCAAACATCTGGATCGTTCTCAAATGTGCCCACATATCGAACGGCTAGAAAAGGAGCTGAGACATCCGGGGGCAGCTATAAATATGAGAAGGCCTTATATCCCCTCCCGCCATCTGCCTCTACTCCCCTCTCCTCAGATTTTACCCTGGGAGGCAGCACGATGATCGTTTACCAGGACAGGCTTCCCGGTTCGTCCCTTCATCCATGCGTATTTTCCCTCCAATTTTCGCGCCCTTTAATCGAGGAAATTGAGCTACATCTGATCAGTTTCTTGAATTTGTTGGCTATTCTTATTCTTTTTTAAAAAAAAGGGCGGTTTGTTATTCTTCGTTAGTTACTCTGTTGCTTAGTAATAGGAAATTAGGAATTCACTCAATAATCGGTAGCGCTCCCTGCGGTTTTGGGTTAGGAATTGCGGTTGAGCGATGGATTTGACTGAACCTCCTATGTTTGTGCGTCGCAGGCAACGAGCTCCTGTCGGATTCATTCTTGTACAGGGAGTTGGAGAACGGCGTGCTCTGGGAAGTAGATGGACAAGTAAGTGTTCTACTCTCCAGTTGTTGTGTGTGCTGTGCCTTGCTAGATTAGCGTGCACTGGTACATCACATGCCAGTTAGCTAATTAGACTTCGTCGAGTTTTTCAAAATACATGATCGCTCGTCTTTTCATAGGATAGATTGACTATATCATAGTAGTCATCCAGTTACCAGCCTTGTATCTGCTCTCATGGTGTGCTATAGCCCTTGTTATATATAATACGCAGCGCCGACACTTCTGGCGTTAAAACTACACATATTTGTATTTGCTAGTAGGGTTCTTGGTTGGTTGATTGTTATGTTTTGTCTCAACAAGCAAAAAGAATATTATTTGCCTACATGAAAGTAGCCTACAATTAATATCTATCATCACTGGATGATCCGGTGGCCATGCCTGTGTAAACAACTACAACCAACATCTAAAAGTAATTGTGCATACACTAATTTTTAATTGTTCATATCTGAAAAACATCGTGCAGATGTTTTAGTTTAATTATTTATTTATATGGTTTTGAATGCTTGTAGTGGGTCGTTCAAGGTGCAGTTGATGTGGACATTGGTGCCAATCCCTGTAATGAGGGTGGTGATCATGAGGGTGGTGATCAGGAGGGTGTCGATGAAGAGGCCGTGAAGGTGATTGACATTGTTGACACCTTCCGTCTTCAGGTTGCTTTCCGCTTTGATGTTCTTGGCCCATTATCCATATATACAGTATGCACTTGATCATTGTGCTAACCGCTCATTACCTTCTGCAGGAGCTACCAGCTTTTGAGAGGAAGGAGTTTTGCACTTACATGAAGCGCTACATCAAGAACCTCAGTGCCAAGCTTGAAGATGAGGAACAAGAATGTTTCAAGAACAACATTGAGTCTGCCACAAAGTTTCTTTTTAGCAAGCTCGCGGATTTTCAGTTGTAAGTTCTCTACTTGCCTTGCCCCAAAAGTGTTTGTACTTCATTCTTCCTTTGGTATTCCAGATTCTGGCAAATTATTATATAAAACATAATACTTAGGGAAAAAATTATAGCGATTACAGTTTTTGGGAAGTAATATATCCCTTCAATTTATGCAAGTTCTAAAGCTGCTCCTCTTGACCTGTTTCAGCTTTGTGGGCGAGAGCATGCATGATGATGGCAGCCTGGTGTTCGCCTACTACAAGGACGGAGCTGCTGACCCAACTTTCCTCTACTTCGCACATGGGCTGAAAAAGATCAACTGCTAATTACGCTGTATGCTAAAATATATATGCAGTCGTCAGTACTATTGCTCTTGTCTATGGTTGCCAGCCTACTCTCCAATGTTCGTGCCGAAACTATCACAAGTTTAGTGTATTAATTGTGAAGTCGCTGTGATGATAATTTTGGGAGCTATATTTGGTAGCTGCATGAAATAAAATGGATAATTCAATTAGCAGGAGTACCCAGTTGCAGTTGGGAAGCAGACTTTAATACTTGCTGGGAATTCCAATCAATGGCTGGACACGAACATGGTGCAGTTCGCAGGTCGATGTCCACTAAATGTGATGTCTCATTTGTCAACACGCAACTTGCTGACGTTTTTTTCCGCTTCAAGACGTCCAAAGTACTATTCGCTGCTAGCGGGACGAGATCTGAACGACTCTTGGAAAACAACACACACACAAGAAGATGTTTTGCCTCAGCCCATGATCTTGATCGCCGCTCCGCGCAACCACAACACTCACCAGACAATCTTGAACCTTGCTATAATACAAGTGTTGGGAGTTCTCACACGGATCGATCGCCTCAAAATCACATGAACATGAGTTGTTGACTTTCAAGCAACTAAGCAATGTGACGTACGCAAACTTTTATTGCTAGTAAACCGGTATCTCTATTAAAGAGTACGCGAATTTCCAACGGCTGATACTATTGCCAACGAAATGGTCTGGTAACAAACAAGCACAGACTGAAGCAACATACACAACCTGTATTATTACAGGCACATCGAATGTCTAGTGTCCAGGAGCTCGATGCTCCCATAATTAAACACTTGCCAACAAACAGGAGTTACACGTCTCTATGAATGCGCGCGCACACACACACTACCCCTATAAGTATATCTGAGAGACAGAGTCGGCATATCATCGTGATATTGACAAAGTCACCAAATACGCCTCCATAGTCGACGGGAATGTATCAACCCACTGAATGAGCATTGCTGAAAAGACTAGAATAAATCCAGGAAGGAGCGAGCACTGGTGTCAAGTCTAAGGCTTAAACCCTGGTGGGCTAGGAACTCACTGTCCTCCTAACCATCCGAGATCCAATCAAAGATTGATTCACTGCTTTTGATGTTTTGACAGCACATGTGTGATATGAATCTTGGCATTTAGTGATTTCCTTTATACCGGTTTGTGCCACAAATCGGTACTAGAGGTTTCTAGTTGATTCATTCTGCAGCGGTTTTTTAGTCCCACCTCGCTCCGCTAACAGAGTTTTTACCACCTTAAATATGTTACTTCTCAAACTATCACAATCACTTGGTCTTTATTGAACTCTATGTGTAGAATTTGTGGCCACAATATGAGTATTCTTCGGTTTCTAAACCGGTGAGGACTCATACTGACAATTTAGCTTGTACACAAAAGGATAATTGATGATCAATATATTTTTTATGTATTTCTCCATAGGAGTAGTGCATTTTGGCTGAAAGGCGGTACTGATCAATGTATTTTTATGTATATTTTTACATGTTTACACAATTTTAATAACTTATTACAACTCCGGACTTTTTTGCGTTCAGATGCACAATTCAAATCCACGTCATCAACTTTCAACCCTTTTCTGAGATAATTTGCTATTTTCGATGCATTTGCTGATTTGTTTTCAGAGCTAAATCACCGTAAAAGTGCAAACCACTACAAAATGAACTCAAAAATCACTACAAATATGAATATAATGATAAAACACACAAATATTAAATATAAGAAACTCTACATACAGCAAAAAACTACTCACAAATAAATAGAAGAAAATATATAAACTACAAAAAACTATATGGAAAAAAATATTTCCGTGCTGTCCAGTGGGCCTGCCCGGCCTTGGGCATGCATATGCAGGCCCATAAGGCCCAGCAGGCTCACAGGGCAGCGCGGCAAAGTTAGGCCCAGAGGCCTGCATCATAGATGAGCTCGAAGGAGCAGCCGCGGCTGGGTTTATAAACCAGTGTGGCTGCCCTTCGCTCGGTGAGGTGGCACTAAACAATGAGCAGCGCGGAACGGGAGCGCACCCCTTTAGTACCGGTTCGTGGCACCAACCGGTAATAAAGGGTGGGTCTTTAGTACCTGGTGGAGCCACAAACCGGTACTAAAGGGGGTCGCTTTCCGCCGCTTCGCCTGGCCAAATTTAACCTTTAGTACTGGCTCCTGTCTCCAACCGGCACTAAAGGAATTCCATGGCAAATAAGAGTATTGTTATTTGTTCATACCTCTCTTTGTTGGCGGTTTCATCACCTGTAAAGTCAGTGACCCCCCTTTAGCTAAAGAGTACCTGCGTAAAAGAACACCATTTGAATTTCATGTTGAATCTGAACCGACTGATTTATGTGGAGAGTTTTAAAATGATTACTTGGTTTTTTCAGTAGCAGCTACGCAAGGAGGAGGCATACCTTCGCATGATATTTGGTCGTGTTTTTATCATGAATGACAAATAGCCTCCTGAACAACATGCAAGAAGAAGAAAATCAGTTTTCTACAGAGTATACTGCTCATAACATGCAAGGGAGGAAATCAGTTTGCTACAGAATAAAACTGGTTTGCTAATCTAAGCTGCTACAAACTCTGGACAGTGCGTGTCTAATTTCATGATACTCTTCAATAGTGTGCAAAACAAATCTTACCCCTGACCTCTTTCCGGTGAAGTTGATCCGGTAGGCAGAGGTACTGATTCAGGTAAAAAAACACGAACTACTATTCTCTCTTCGTCTTCTTCAAAAAGCTCCATATGTCAGATGGGAGGGTTGGAGACGAAGTGTAGGACGCGAGGAATTGTGCGTGCTTGAGGAGCACAATGTGGCGACGGCGTGCGGCGTATCGAAATGCTAATTCCAAAAATAAAATTGTAGAGCTGCAATGGCCTGGTTCTCGAGCTACAGACGCGACAGGCGACGACGGCGTGCTTCAGGCCTTCAGCAGAGCAGCGGCTACGACGGTGGTGCTGCAACGAGCAGCGGCTCAACGGGACGGGGTGTGCTGCCTCCCCTCGCCGGAGCGCACACGCGTGGGGGTGGGGGGGGGGAGGGGGGGCGAGGACAGACGTGGTAGCGGGGAACAGGAAGAAGGGGATTTATGTTTGCGTTGACCGAAGTGAGAGGAAGGAGATGATTTGGCGACTAGCTACAACTTATCAGATCGAACGACTGGGGGCCGACCGGCCAAAACATTGGGCTGGCGTGCCGGCGCCTAGTACTGGCCGATATTACTAGTAAACATACCCGTTAGTTGCAACCGGAGAAAAAAATCACAAACCGATGAGCTGGCTGAAGACCTCTTCCCCCAACACATACATTCCACATCCTCTATGTCAACACGAAGCCCACTTACCGATGATCCTCCTTCTGGCCCCCGACAAGGCAGCCATCATCGTGCCACCAGGCAAGTGCAACACCGTGAATGGTTTGCATGGACGTGTCAAGCTTCAGCAGCCAGCATGTCAGAGAAGTAAACATGAACTTAGTTAGATGGTTTTGTTGTCATATTTTCATCATGAATCTTACTGTTTTTTCATGACATAAGTTCAGTTTCTCAGGTGTCGCTTTGCTTTACTTGCAGAATTTGTTCAAGTATTGTATTGGAGTCCAAAAGTTAGAAGAATTGTATACTCTATCGATGTTTTTCAGGAATAGTCGCAGTTCTACGCTTTGGGTTCTTTTGCAACCTTGCTATTTGCCGGGGATCCTTGGTCATGTTCCATTGTGCAAAAGGTAATTACTAAGAATTTTCTTGCAATCACTACTCTAAAAAATCAGTTTTTTCTTTGTTGGTTATATTTCACGATTAATTTGATGTACAATTCCGGGATCAGATTTCACAAACATTAAGTCACTTCAAATAAATTAGTAATTTATATGTAGAGACGTTTATGGATGGTCTAGGGGATTCCAGCATGGCTGCAGCTCTGATTTTATTGAACATATTTCTCCTTATATACCTTTATCTCATATTTTGGGATATATACACCTAGAAGGATATGAATTCCGATTTTTTTTACCTCTATTATAATGGGGATGCACCTATTTTATAGTGGGCTGACACTAGACTCAACAGGCAGAAATATCACACTGAGTTTGTCTTCTTAGTATTACGTAATAAAGTCAAATTCCACATTTACTTCTACATCTATTGTTATTGTTATAAATCTAGCATGATTAGACACAAAATGATGGCTGCAATGCATAAGCTAGGACAAGTTTACCCTGCTTCTAAATATGGCATATATTTTTAATTTCACCGATTCTAAAGCTGTAGTATAACTTCCATTAATACTGTAGTTGCTCATAACAATGGAGACTTCTGTGTCAGTTGTGCTTATTACCTTTTCCACCACTTTCAAGGATGTAGCACTTTATTAAGATAATTAAATGGTTTTGACTACTTGGTGGGTCACACTTCCCATGCCCATCCTATGTGAAAATTTTCCCAATTGTTATCTGTCGAAGAAAATCTTTGGATCAATATCCTATTGCTACTTGATTGATATAACTCATAGCATACACTCTTATTTTAGAAATCTATTGCACTTTTGGCTTTTTTCCGCAGAGTTATATGTTTCTCTGTCATACCAACAACACCACCAAAAAGGGATGGCGATAGTGTCCTATGAAAATTGATAGTGTACGTATTTTGTATTCAAGATGCTAAAGAGTTCTTTGTTTAAATTATGAGAATATTCTACTTGATAACTATTTTAGTAAAGCATCCCCACCCTTTAGTGCCGGTTGTAGAACCGGGACTATAGCCCGATCCTACACTAGTGTATGGGATCCAGCAGCAAGCTTCTAGAGATGACGTAGAAATCTCACACATCAACACCCTCCCTTAACCACGGCTTCTCAAGTTAAGATTACACTTGAATTCCTCTAAACCTGTTATGAGCAATGCCTTTGTCAATTCATCGGCAATCTGTTCTTTTGAGGAGATAAATCTGGTCACTAGCTATTTATTAGCAATTTGTTTGCTGACAATGTGAAAATCTATCTCAATATGCTTGGTACTCACATGGAACACTAGATTTGCACACAGCAAGGTGGCACCCAGGTTAGCACACCAAAGACATGGAGTTTTTACTCATGACACCCCATGTTCTTTGAGTGTAGACTAAACCGAGACGACTTCAAACGTGGCATTTGCATGTGCTTTATGTCTATTTTTTGGTCTATTTGGTCGCCATGTGGTTATTTATGGAATTAGGGCTATCTCGTTGCTTGATGAGGTGTTAGTTTTCATCTTTTTGTATGCTGAATTACTTTTGTTAGATATAGTGACATCATCGAGGTCTTTGAGTAGATTCAAATTAGTATTAATGGTAGCCATGATTAAGTTATATTAATGGTGAAACCTATCTATGTAATCCGTGCTAGTTTTCATTTGTATGTAGAGCCCAATGATTTTTCTTGTTAGCACTTGTTGTCACGTTTGGCCTTAATGTTTTTGGGTTTCAACACTAATTGGCATGCTTAAGTTGTACTAATGTTATATTAATGGTTAATCAATAATGTTATGCCCTAATGACTTTCTGATTATGATTACATCCTAGTCTCTTAAGGATGAATGTTATGACATTAGATAGTACTGTAACCAAATTCAATTGTTAATGTCTTGCTTACGATATATGGAACACAATTTTTGTGCAGCCTGGTTTGATTTTGACAAAGCCACTAGCTTCTTGTCACAGCCTTCTTCGAGAAGACGTCGATTAAAAAGGTATTTGAGACTAAGACTTGGTCATGGCATAACAAGTAGTTGGATAGCATATATGATCTCCGCCCCCCGCAAAAAAAGTTACATATGATATCCGAAAATATACTTGGAGGGTATGCCATATACTGATTCTGACGATCCCATATCGAAGCAAGAAAATACCAAGCAATAATAAATAAGAAAGTAGACTATTGTATTTTTCTTCCAGTAATCCAACTACTAGCCAAATAAGAAACTGCAAACACAGCGCGAAAACTGATGGATGCTAATTGGAAAGTAAAAAAAGGAGGCACATACGTATATATACACTCCCATGATTATTTGATAAAGGAAATTGCACGGACATATGGGCCTCAGTGAGTAGCAGAAGCCTAGACGCAGTGGGATTTGCAGTAAGAGGTGCAGCAGGATGTGCACCCGCCGGAGTAGTTGACCTTACAGGCCGTGCACGTCGGCGACTCGGCGCAGATGCCGCACGAGCCGGTGAGGTTGCTGCAAGAAATTGTGCAAGAGCTTTCGCAGTCGTATCCACTAGGTGTTTGGGCCTTACACGAACTCACGCAGGGCCCCATGCACTTCGATTTGTACGCTGCGAGGCAGCTCGCGCATGCCGGCGACGGCTTGCAGTCTTTGCCGCACGGCCCGGACTCGGCGAAGTTGGCGGTGCTGCATGCCGAGATGCACTGCGGCACGCAGTCCGTACAAGATGTCGCAGCGGCGGGCGAGCATCCCATTCCCAGCAGCACGAGGAGCACAAGCACGGGCAACACATCTGCACTCCTGCTCGCTGAAGGCGCCATTGGTTAGTTAGCGAGCTAGTAAGAGTATGTGGCGGAGAGCAAGACAAGAGACGATGTCAAGTGGAAGCGGTGTCCATATATCATAGAGGGATCCTGGATACTTATAGTCATTAGGTTACGGGCTAGATTGACACTGTGTCTATCCATATTATTATTTTCCTGAAGGATTTAATTATCCATGGATTCAAGACGCGGTTTTTACGGCATATATATGCACCCTGTTTTGGACGTTGATTCGGGTGTGGTGTCTCGGAATTTGTAGGTCGTCGCCAATAACAACCCATGGGCTACCTTGACCTTGAACCTTGAAACAGGCCATAGACATGCAACTTTTTGTTTTTTTATGAGGTAATTGCACCACTTATGCTTGAACTTGCCACATATGTTCACTTTAATGACTGGATTTAAAAAATGTATTGGTTCTAAAACTTGGTATATATGTGTAAATATACTGTACTCATCCGTAGACATCGTTTATAGGTGACTTTGGCTTTTCCCCACTTGTGGTGACGAAACAGAATATATTTAAATAATATATACGTCTCTATGATTTGTGGGTCCCACATATCAGTCCCGTAGAAAAATTAACATGAGAAAACGTGGCAGACCTGATGCTCGCGTGCGACCAGAGCTGACCAGTTCATAAAAAAAGTTCTCATACAAAGTCAGGCCTCTCGTTATTAATAGATTCTCAAAGAAAACGATTGGGGCCCATAAATGGACTGCAACCAGTGTCCTATTTTAAACACACTGTTTTTATTAATAAATATGAATCTTCTGTAATTTATAATCATTAAAAAAATTAGATTCGAATATTCGTGTGCCATTAAAAATTAGCTTGTGGTATACAAATATACCCGGCCCGATGCCTATGCTATGAGTTATAAATATTCATGGTACATAAATGATAACCTTGTGATACACAAATATTTATGTACACACGAAATAAATATGTATAGTTTAAAAAATATAGATGTATCCTATAAACTAACTACTTAAAATGTTTCTCTAATTTTTAGAAATACCCACTTATTGAATAGAAAATAATATTTAAAATAGAAGCCATGAGTGTTTAATAATATTTAGTATATAAAAGTATTTATTTAGTAGAAAGTAAATGAATAGACACATTTTCATACACGCGTGGCTTATATATAAATTATACAAAAATATGGATAATAGTATTTACTAAATAATTATGAATATACACTGGTGTATTATTTCACACGTTGCTTGTATTCAAAACTTTTGTATAATGTGAATATTCATACACACATTTTAAATGTTGAATTAAAAAAATTGGTTGTTGGTTTTGTCCGTTTGGACATAAATGAACGCCCGTGGACAAGACGTCTCTGTGTGGTAGACTTGGCCTAAAACATCCAGCTTGAGTCTTGCCTTTTTCTAATCTTCTTGGCTGATTGATCTGACAGCAGATTGCTTGAGCTGACCCATGGTTTCTTGGTCGTTTCTTCTAATTTCCTAATCTTATTTGCTGCTGGTTGTCTGGCCGGACTGCTTGAGCTGACCCATGGTTTCTTGCTCGTTTATTCTAATTTCCTATTCTTATTGGCTACCGGTTGTTGAGGACTTGTCTGGCCTAACTGCTTGAGGTTTTTCGAAAAGGGGACTCCCCGGCCTCTGCATCAAGAGTGATGCATACAGCCATCTTATTAACCAAGCAACAAAATTTGCGTACAAAGTTCCATAGTCTCAATCCCAAATAAAGAAAAAAGCAGCCCACACAGGGCTCAGAAGGCTAAAAACACAAACTAGCCATAAATAAAATGCCACCACCGGCTGGCTATAGAAGATAGGTAAATTAATTGCCTATCCTATTACATGACCACCCTTCAAACCGGTTGAATATATCCCGAGCAACCATCTCCCAACGGATAGACCCAGTAACCAAATGCTCCCTGGCCTCCATCGAAGTGAGTAATGACCATGAATGGATCAATGCCGTAGCTCGGAAGATAACCTGCAAAAAATGAATTCGTGATGTTCTGTTAAAAACCAAATCATTTCTGCAAAGTCAGATGGTCCACATCAAAGCACAGACTTCAACCCGAATATGCCTTGCTAATGTAGAGTCAATCCCATTAAGCCAATTCCCAAATAAAGCGTTAACAGCAGTCGGTGGAGTAATGTTAAAAGCAATGTGGACCGTCTGCCAAAGAACCTTGGCCAGCGGGCAATCAAAAAAGAGATGTTTAATTGTCTCATCCCGATCACAGAAACTACACCTAGTAGGTCCTGTCCAATTACGCTTTATTAAGTTGTCCTTTGTTAGAATAACTTGTTTATGCACAAACCACATAAACACTTTTATTTTCAAAGGAACTTTTACATCCCAGACTTTCTTGGAAGTTGGAATGGAGCTTGAATTAATAACATCAATATACATTGACTTCACTGTAAATACTCCAGACTTAGTCAACTTCCAGCGTAATTCATCAGGTTGGTCAGAAAGTCGAACCTCCATTAGTCTCCTAACTAACTGGAGCCAAACCTCCCAACGATTGCCCGCTAACGACCGTCTAAACTGAATATTAAGGGGGATAGATTGAAATACCGTTGCTACGAACACCTCACATCGTTGAGCAATACGATATAAAGACGATATTGAATGGCCAAGGGTGAGTCGCCCAGCCAAGAGTCCTCCCAGAAACGTGTAGTGGCACCATTTCCAAGGACAACTTTTGTCCTATTGAACAGTAATTGTTTGACTTTCATGAGCCCTTTCCAGAAAGGCGATTCAGCCAGCCTAACTGATACCTGGGACAACGTTCTAGTCTGGAGGTACTTGCTGCGTAGGATTTGCGCCCACATAGCTTCAGTGCCGGAAGCGAGCTTCCACAACCACTTACTAACAAGGCATATGTTCTTAACTTCAAGATTCTCAATACCAAGCCCGCCTTGGTCTTTGGGTCGACAAATGATATCCCACTTAGTAAGCCGGTATTTTCTTTTAAGATCATCACCCTGCCAAAAGAAACGTGATCTGTAGAAGTCCAGTCTTTTCCTAACGCCCACTGGAACCTCAAAGAATGATAAGAGAAACATAGGCATACTCGTGAGCACCGAGTTTATCAAGATTAACCGGCCTCCGTATGACATGAGCTTACCCTTCCAGCAGCTCAGTTTTTTCTCAAATCGATCCTCGATACACTTCCATTCTCTCTTTGTTAGCCTACGATGGTGTATCGGAATACCAAGGTATGAGAAGGGAAGACTTCCCAACTCGCACCCAAACAATTGCCTGTAAGACTCCTGTTCGTCTTTGGCTCTACCAAAGCAGAACAACTCGCTCTTAAGAAAATTAATCTTTAACCCCGATAATTGTTCAAAGAGGCATAACAACAACTTCATATTTCTCGCTTTGGCCAAATCATGCTCCATGAAGATGATTGTATCATCAGCGTATTGAAGGATGGATACACCTCCATCAACCAGATGGGGTACTAAGCCACCCACTTGACCATTGTCCTTAGCCCTTCCTATCAAAATTGCTAACATGTCCACCACAATGTTAAACAAGATAGGGGACATTGGATCTCCTTGCCTGAGGCCCTTATGAGTCTGGAAATAATGACCTATATCGTCATTTACTTTAATTCCCACACTCCCTTTTTGCGTAAAAGATTCGACATGATGTCGCCAGGCATCATCAAAACCTTTCATATGCAATGCCTGTTGTAGGAATGGCCACTTGACCTTATCATACGCCTTTTCGAAATCCACCTTAAAAATTACTCCATCTAATTTTTTAGAGTGAATTTCATGGAGCGTTTCATGAAGGACAACCACCCCTTCGAGGATGTTTCTGTCCGGCATGAAAGCAGTTTGGGATTGTTGCACCACAGAAAGCGCAATCTGTGAGAGCCTGTTAGTCCCGACCTTGGTAAATATTTTGAAACTAACATTCAGTAGGCAAATCGGCCTGAACTGCTCAATTCGCACAGCCTCCGTTTTCTTAGGGAGCAATGTGATAGTTCCAAAATTCAAGTGAAATAATTGAAGCTGTCCCGAGAAAAGATCATTAATCATAGGTAACAGATCCCCCTTAATAATGTGCCAGCACTTCTTATAAAACTCGGCCGGAAACCCATCCGGTCCAGGAGCCTTATTGTTTTTCATTTGTGCAATAGCATCAAACACCTCCTTCTCGTAAACGGGGCGAGCAAGATATCATTATCGGCAGTCGACAATTGAGGAACATCCTCAGTCCTAGACTCATCCAAGGTCACAGAATTAACCTCCGATGGTCCGAACAACTGCCTATATTACTCGGTAATGTAAGTTTTGAGATTATCCTGCCCCAGAATAGTACCCTCATCTTGCTCAAGTTGGAAGATGCGCTTCTTACGGTGCTTGCCATTAGCAATCAGATGAAAGAATTGAGTATTGGCGTCCCCTTGGACCACTTTGCGGACCTTAGCGCGCAACGCCCACTTCAAATCTTCCTCGCGGAGAAGCTCTTTCAATCTCTTCTCAGCCTCATTTTTAACCTGGAGCTCGGCAGGCAGCAGAATCGTCGATTCAGCTTTTGTATCCAGGGCCTTTATAAGAGAAAGGAGTCTATCCTTTTCAATCTTATAAACCCCACTTAGGTGCTTAGCCCACCCACGTAAGAAACTTCTTAAATGCCTAATTTTATTCTGCCAACGCTCGACCGCCGTCCTACCTCCAACACCCTTAGCCCATTCCCTGGCAACGAGGTCTAAGAACCCCTCACGTTCGAACCAGGCCATCTCAAATGAGAAAGTGTTCTTGTTCCCCACATAGTTGGACTCCCCGGAGTCCACGAATAGAGGTGTGTGATCGGATATGCCCCGCGTTAAAGCTTGTACCGTAACAAGAGGGAACTTCTGTTCCCACTCCGCGCTGGCGAGAACTCGATCAAGCTTTTCATATGTCGGGTTTGGCAAAGCATTAGCCCAGGTAAACTTTCTACCAGAAAGCTCTATCTCCCTCAGATCCAAGCTCTCAATAATGGTATTGAATATAAACGACCATCTCCCGTCAAAGTTATCATTATTCTTCTCCTCTCTCCTCCGAATGATATTGAAATCACCCCCGACCAACATAGGAAGTTGTTCAGACCCACAAATTCGAACAAGATCCGCCAGGAACTCCGGTTTAAGCTCCGTCTGTGCGGCCCCGTAGACCGCCACCAAAGCCCAGTCAAACCCATCAACTTTTGACCTAACCCGAAACTTAACCGCAAAGTCGCCCATCACAACACTCCGGACCTCAAGGGAATCGCATCTCACTCCCAGCAAGATGCCTCCCGATCGTCCCCGCGGAGGTAGGCAATGCCAGTCGAAATCAATACCACCCGCAAGAGAGGCAAGAAACTGAGGAGCAAAATTATCTCTTCCAGTTTCGGAAAGCGCAATGAAATCTAATCGGTGCTCCAGAGACGCCTCAGCTAGAAACCTTCTTTTAGCCAAGTCCTTGAGACCTCTGGTATTTCAAAAGATTCCTTTCATAACCTGACCCATAGTTTCTTGCTCGTTCCTTCTAATTTTGTAATCTTCTTCGCTGCTGGTTGTTGATGACAGGTCTAACCGGACTGCTTGATCTGACCCATAGTTTCTTCCTCGTTTCTTCTAATATCCCAATCATGTTGGCTGCTGGTTGTTGACGTCAGTTCTGACCGGATGTATTGTATGAAACTATATGCTCGATCTTCTCCATGGCTGCCTGACGTTTCAGTTTTCTTAGAACATAACATTTGTTCATGTCCGTTGTACAATGTGCTGAGGCCATATGTTAGGAACATGACCGGTGCTGTCCCGTGAACTCTATATACGGGGCTTAGGTTGGTGAAACGACCGGCAATCTTAGTCTTTTGGTGGCGGGTGGTCAAAAATATGCTACCCTGCATGCAGGAGCTGCAACGACCACATGCGAGCGACTATGCAGCCTGTCCGATGTGCGGACATGGGGATGAAAGTCTCTATCACTGTTTGATACCATGTGATCACGCCAAGTTGTTTTGGGTGGAGGCAGAAACTGTATTTGCTATAAAGTTGCCCGGATTCCATCCACACACTTGGGCTACTGATTTGCTCGATGCTAGGTTGGTACCAAAGAAAGATGCAGCTATTGGCATTACGGTGATGTGGGCTATTTGGAGCAGCCGGAACAGGTTCACTCACCATGAAGAAAGATATCAACCAAAGCGATCCATGGGGGTTATTTCTGAAATCGTCGGGACACTGGAGCTTCCCCCCACGACACGTAGATCTGCTGTTTATGAGCAGCAGTGATGGGAGGCGCCGACGACCGGGGTTGTCAAGCTGAATGTCCACGGCGCAGTCGACACGGCTAGCGCAAAAGGTGGCACCGGCATAGTTGCCCGTAACAGTGAAGGCAGACTACTAGTGTCACGGTGCACTGGCTACAAAGGGGTGGTTGATCCCCTAACAATGGAGATTTTGGCTTGTAGAGATGCTACCTTGCTTGCGAGGGAGAAGAACTATCAGAATGTGATAGTCGAGACAGATTGCCTCAATGTTGTTCAGCTATGGGAAGGTAGGCTGAGAGGAAAATCGAAGGGGTTCCATATCTTCCAAGAGATGCAGGAGGAGATGCCGTTTTTTCAGGGATTTCAGCTTCGTTATGCTAGCCGTCTAGTGAATTCTGTTGCTCATACTTGTGCTAAGGAAGCTTTAGTTGTAGAGAATGTTGCGACATACTCTAATGTAATCCCTGGCTTTCTGAGATGCGCTATGCACTTAGATTTGCTACCACTGAATGAATAAAATCCGGAGAGCGGAGGTTTCAGAAAAAAAAAGTCGTCATGTTCTTTAGCAATTTTATGCATCGTGCCGTGTTAATTAGGACTTTAAACATTTATTTAGCAATATCAATTCGATGAGCGATGCACGCGAGGAAAAACTCCTCGGGGACCCACGTACGCCCCTTTTCTAGCTTCCCCGCCGCCAGAGCCTTGCATCCTTGGTTTCGGTTCTCACGAGGAGCTCAGGTCGCCGTCGACTTCGCGGGTCCGCTCCGTCAGCGTAAGAGCAAATTCCGCCATCACGTTGGCCTTGCACGACCCTCCCTTGATCCCGCAATTTCCTGACGGTTTTTTTTTTGGCCACATAGCACGAGAGCGAGCTAGCTGAGCCGCCGGAGTTTGTTTGAGCTTTGGAGCAGCCGACGTCCATCCTCACCACTGCCGTCAACCCACCACCTCCACCACTCGACACCGCATCCACCTGCCACCTCACCTTCACCGGAGGACCACCGCAGCTGTGCCGCCGACTACAGCCGAAGCCGCCGCCGTTTTTCTCTGTTGGTGCCGGCTCCTCGCGGCGCCGCTCTTCTTCTTCCTTGAGCTGCCTCTCACAGCTCACTTCTTCTCTTTCTCTTGTCTTTCTCAAGAACACACACTACGCAGAAAACACACACGTACACACATACACTTCACCAAGGAAGTGGAATGCATTGGCTTTGCCAAAGAGACTTCCTAGGTGGGCACACAGTGGCTACATGTTTCTTACCCAGCCCTCTCAGGGCATCTCCAGCCGCGCCCCCAAGAAGGCCTCCCCAGGCGATTTTTTCGCGCCGGCGCCGAAAAAACGGCCCAGTCGCGCCCCCAGGACGCCGAAAATCGTCGGTTCGGGCCTTTTTTCCGCCCGGCGGTCACAGGCCGAACCCGGCGCGCTGGGGAGCCGTTGGGGCTCCGGCGCTAGTGAAAAGCACGCCTGGCCCACACCGACAGTGGAAAAGTCAAGTTTTTCTTCCCCCGGCTCGCCTCGCACCCCCCGCCCTCGGCCACCACTAGCTGTATCCCGGCGACGGTCGCCGGCCTACTCCGCCTAGATAGCCATTCCCCGCCGGAAAATAGCAGCGCTTCGCCGTGGCAGCCCCTCCCCGCAGCACTAGGCGCTGCCGGCCGCCATTTCCGGCCGCGGAGGCGCGGTTTAACGGCGGGTACACGCCCACGAGCGCAAGGTGTTCGGCGTTTTGACTGACTCGGCGATGGACTCCTATGAGGAGGAAGAGCTCGCCGCGCTGCTGGAGGAGGAAGCCGCGGCCGACGTCCAGGAAGAAGAGCATCTGATGGTGCTCGCCGCCCTCGCCCAGCTGCTGGCGAGCAGTGAAAAGCCGCGTCGAGGTGGCTCGGCGCCGGGGCGGGTGAAAGCAAAGAACCGGCATCGTCTGCAAGGCTACTGCATGCTCTACTCCGACTACTTCGCCGATGCTCCACTTCATGGCGAGAGAACATTTCGGCGCCGTTATGGGATGAGCCGAAAGCTCTTCCTCAGGATTGTGAATTCCATCCAGGAGTTCGACAACTACTTCAAGTACAAGATGGATTGCACTGGCGCTCTTTGATTCACCTCCATCCAGAAGTGCACGACAGCGATGAGGATGCTTGCATATGGAGCTCGTGATTCACTCGACGACTATGGGCGCATGGCCGAGTCCACCAGCATAGAGTGTTTCTACAAGTTCTGTCGGGCAGTGGTGGCAGTGTTTGGGCCATAATACTTGAGAGCACCCAATGCGGAAGACACTGCTCGGATTCTAGCCCAGAATGTAGCAAGAGGATTTCCTGGGATGCTTGGAAGCATCGACTGCATGCATTGGAAATGGAAGAACTGCCCATTTGGTTGGCAGGGGATGTACAAAGGCGCCAAAGGCGGTTGCAGTGTGGTGCATGAGGCGGTAGCCACACAGGACCTCTAGATTTGGCACTCCTTCTTTGGTATGCCAGGAACTCACAATGACATCAACGTGTTGCAGTGCTCTCCTGTTTTTGCCAAGCTCGTTGAGGGCCATTCTCCTCCGGTGAACTTCGAGATCAATGGGCACCAATACAACAAGGGGTACTATCTAGCTGACGGCATCTATCCGAGATGGTCGACATTTCTGAAGACGATCTCAAACCCTGTGCCAGGAGGCAAGAACGCCTGGTTTGCGAAGGTTCAGGAGGCTTGCAGGAAGGATGTCGTGCGGGCATTTGGTGTGCTCCAATCTCGATTCGCTGTTGTTCGGGACCCCGCTCAGACCTGGTTGAAAGATCAAATGTGGGAGATCATGACTTGCTGTGTCATCTTGCACAACATGATCATCGAGAGCGAGCAAGAAGACCTAGTGTTTGACACAGAACCATACTACAGGCAGGGTCCTCTAGCCGAAGTTGATCACCAGCTACCGGCAACTTGGACTGCCTATCTCAGTATGCGTCAAGAGATCCGTGACCCACAGGTGCATCATCAACTGCAGAAAGATCCGATTGAGCACCTATGGAGGCTCAAGGGGGACGCCGCGTGATGAAATACGAGTTTTTATTTGTTGAACTATATAATTTGTATTGAACTATTTGTTGTTGTACAATTTTGTTCAAGTATTTGATTTTTCTATGATGAAATATGTGATAAGGAATAATTATGTTGATAATTGAACGCCGAGACAGGGCGAAACCACGCCGAATATGGGCCTATTCTCGCCCATATGGGCCGTTTATTCGCCGAAATTGGGCTGCAAAGTGGGCCAATTTCGGCGCCTGGGGGCGAGCTGGGGCCGGCGACTGGGCGAAAAACCGCCCCCAGCGCCGAGTGTCTCGCCGGCTCGCCCCCAGAGGGCGATTTTTGTGCGTCCTGGGAGGGCCAACGGCTGCAGATGCCCTCAGCCCTTCCTAGGCGCAGCACCATGGCATCACGCCTACACACCGCATCGCACGGTTTGCCGGGCATCTCGCTTCCTTGCGTGCTTCATCTGAAACTTCACCGGAGGACAACTCGCTGAGCTAAGCTACATGCAAATTCAAACATGACACGCTGATACAAATATCAAGATTAGTTCTAACATTCTCTGCTTCTGGTGAGCATGCATCCGCATGATATCCTCCAGCCAATCACGAGCCGCCACGTGGCGCTGGCTACAGGAGTTGTGACAGGAGTCGCTACAGTCCAGATGTTTTCTGTTGCTTTTCTTTTTGTTTTATTTTCAGATTTTCAACTAAACTTAAACTAGCTATATCTTTTAGTCTATAGCTCCAATTTAGGTAATTCTTTTTCCTATGAAATCACAAAAACCAGTACTTTATCACAATACCAAAATGTCACATCTTTGCACCTTTCAAATTTGAATTCATTCGAATTTGAATTAAAACTTCCGAAGGCCATAACTTTCAAACTGTTTGTCAGTTTTGAGCGTTTCTTTTTGCGTTGTGATCGTAGTGCAATTTAGACGTTTGTACATGCTGTTTTGCTGCTGTTGTTTGCATTTTAAAATGGTTTTCTTGCTGTTGGTTTTATTTGGTTCGATTGGAAGTTTCGATGATTGATTGTTGATTGTGTGAAACGTGTAGATTGTCAGGAGTGTGTCCTTTTTAACAAGAACCAAGGCAAGTTACATGTTGATCATCCTTTACCTATCCTTTTCTTTGCATGTAGTTATATCACACAATGAATATATGCATGTATAGGATTACTGTTTTTTTTGCTAAATTGTTGAGCTATCTCCCGTCATTGCAGATCATGGTAGTTGTAGCTTTGCTCTGCTAGTAGACGGGGTTGGTTCGTGTATACATTGAGTTTATGTGAGGATTATATATATAGCTAAATTGAGTAGTAATTAAGGATATAATTCACCTCTGGGCGGAAGTTGTATTGCTTGGTGTTGAGGGAAGGCATCGTGGGGTCTTGCACCTTTTTTAAGGCCATGCACTCATGAGAGTGCACCCTAAGTGGAATAACGCCTAGGTTCAAAAAGATCAGACAGACTTAGTGACTAGCTTCCATGTGCGGCCACTGGCTATATGGGCTCTGGCTTAGTTGATCAGTTGTTGGAACCCTTGCCCAGACAGTGTCGACAGATGTAGCATATATAGGTGGGTTGTGTCCGTCAGGTGGTTAAGGGAACCTCTTCTGAAAGACTTCATCTCAATCTTCGCATTGGGTCCAGTGGGTAAAGCGTACTAAACTCTGCATAGTATTAAAAAAAATCATGATTATCCGTGTCCCCGGTTTTGAACAAATTTGAGAGACTATGCCATTACAATTATTGGATGATCTTGACAGATGTGACACTTAATAATACTTGTGGGAAAACTTAATAAAGGGTAGGTTGGAGTTGATTTTGCCAACTCAACCTTGTGTATTTAATTGTAGCAACAAAATTTAATTAAAATTTGACTATTAGGTAGTTATGAGGACAAAATCAGCTTCCTGCAAAATAAACCCTCGAGCCTTCCTTTGTTGTACTATGCATATACATGTAGGTCTGCTATATTACCTATATGGTTGCAATGTCTCATGCTGTAGGATATTCAGACGAAGAGTAAGGCACTGTTAGGGTCGCGAATCTGCACTCAGCATCGCCAGTGGGCTATGATGGGACTCATCGTTATTTTCTGCTATTTTTTCACTGTTTGATTGAATAAAGCTAGCCAAGTGCTATGCAAATTGTTTTATTTTATACATTTTGAATCATACGTTGTAATAAATGATGCACTTGCTATCCTGGTATTTATCTATATTGTGTGTGCTAGCGAGTTTGATCCATGAACCAGCACGGTAAGCATAGAGACTCAAATCCTTCGAGGTTTGGTCGTTACAGTTTTCCAGTTGTAGCCTGAAACGTGCTCGTTCACGTTGAGGTTTGCTTTTTTTCTGCTTTGTGTTAAGAGTTTGCATGTAGATGGCACGGCACATGTAACGTGCTGCATGCCTTAGTTACGGGCTGATGTGAGAGTACACGTTTGGCCGGGTCGTGTGTGTTGTTGGGCCACAACGCCGAGTCGTCAGATGGCACGATTCATCTGGAGTTGGCGTAACTATAGGTTCTCAATCACAATTCATTTTCTCGTTGAATAAAAGAAAAGAGAAGGAAAAGCCGAGGAAAGTTATGCGGCACAAAATCATCTGCTTCCTTGTGTCGCTCTGCTGTGTGCATCTCTCGCGGTCATCTGTTTCCTGCGTGTGACCCAACAAGCTAGACTAACCTGGTGAGCTAAGTTGAGGCGGTCACATCTTACATCTTACATTCTTAAGAAGTTGCTCCCCACTTTTACCAATTCGCTCAACATGCACCCTGTCCACATCAGCTTCATGCCATGTCACCAATTTCCACAACGGCATGCATTTTGTTTGCAGCCGTTAAGACATGCAACCTTCCAGCTCATCTTCCTTTACTTCAGACTACTGTCTGGGCCGCCATATTTTCCACGTAAATGATGCAAAAATGAGCCGCGATATCTTCCACGCAAATGATGCAAAAAGAAACGGATGGTTCTTAATATACCCACTATCTCATGGCCCTTCAAATTTTCCATGTACGTTTCAGAAAGAAAAGAATTCTCCATGTAAAGAGCAACCCAAGAGGCGTTGAGAAATTGTTTCCACCTTTAAATACCTCATTAGACCACAAATGTTGTATGCCCGTCGTTCCCATTCTTCTCACACGTCTTCCTAAAATCTAGCAATGATTCATTGTTGAGGTCAGTTTCTCCATAAATGACAGGAGATGATGGAGACGGAGACACCAACGAAGGAGCGAGGCATTGCATGCACGTCTTCCACCATACCGGCCAAGTTGGATGGCCGGACGCGGAGACGCTGCTGCCACTACTGATTATGTTGCCGACGCCATGAAGCGTGGGGTGAAACCATGAAGCGCTCAATCTAGGCCATCCGTCCCGCCTTCTACCGAAGCGTCATATGCAACACAACAGGTCGCTCACACATGACTCCCTCATCGCTTGATTTCTTTCCTTCAAGTACCTATCTGATTTCTATCCCCTACACGAGCAGGTCATCATGCTGCGCCAGACCGTTACGATGCTCAGTTGGCCTTCACATGCATATGCATGCTACATCTACTCCTTGCAGTGTATGCTGACACCGTTGCGTGGGCTGCACATCCAGTTGCTGTGGGGAGAAAGAGCCTACAAGTTTTTATACTATTTTCAGCACAAACGTCAGAATTTTCTTTGCAACCCGGATGCTAGATAGTTGATATACTTGCGACACTATATAGAAGTTGAGTGTAGTCACGTGCCCAAGAAATATTAAAGCAAGGAATTCTTAAGGTGCGGACAGAGCAATTTCATGCCCTGATGGTCATGTTGTTTCCTTTATTTCCCTTCTCTGATTAGTAATACATTTTATTTACATAAATTATGTGCTAATATTTTTACATTAGCAGAACATCAGTTTGCATTGCTTTCGTTGCCATTGAGATGAACAAAATACTTTTGATGAACCAATGAATACGAAGATCATGTACAAGTTTGGTCACAAGCTTATCATACAGAGAAAGATGGTTTCAGAGTTAGATTATATATGCGCCATCTTCTCCGGTTGTCTTTCTTTTTTTTTTCTTTTCTTATTAAAGTGCCCTTCTACTTTGACCTTTTTGTCACACTAGCATCCCGCTGCAACGCGCGGGGTATTGTCTAGTATACTTAACGCACACGCTCATAGGTTCTCCTGCAGAAGCTGTGACTCCACTTAGTACGCAGAGTGCAAATCATCCCTTGGCTACAACAAATAACCATTAGTAATGTCAACCACGTCCAGAAACTCACACCTCTAGCCGCCACGTGTCCATGGACCAGCAACGCATCTGCCCCGTCCCTTGGCACGCTTTGGTGTGGTCTGGACAAGGGCACTGCACCTGGTCATCTTCTCAACATTTTCTCAAGTGGTATCGTTTGGTACCTTTTTGCTTGTCTACCAGTCTAGTCGTAAAATGATATCTTTTTTTTGTTTTTTCGTTTTCCTGTTGCTATAGCATTTATTTTCCATTTCTTATTAAATACATGATATTTGAATCAACTTTTATTTCCATTTTTCATTCATATTTATTGCCGTATAGTTTATTTATTTATTTTGCTCATCTTCTTAATAACATGTGCATTGCGTTTGTAAAACAAATCGTGTTTCATTAATGTTTAGCGTCTACTTGAAAAATGCACCTTATGTTTTAGAATTTAAATAGTGCTACTAAAAAAAATAGTGTTAATTATGCATAAGAATGTTCTTCATGTATTTAAAAAATGTTGGACGTGTATTTTTCCAAACAGAAAATCAAGAGTGTACCTAAAATTATTCTTCATGTTTAAGAAAAGTTCATCATGTTTTGTAAAACGATCTTCGTGTATTTTAAGACATTCATCATAGTTTCTTCAAAAATGTTTGCCCTATATTAGAAAATGTTCATCGTGTTTTCAAAATATATGTTCATCATGTATTTGAAAACATTCTCAAATGGCTATTATAAAAAGATGATCATCATGAGTTAAAATATGTTGGATCTATTGGATGGTATTTTAATTGTAGCTTTCAAAATCATTTTACACTTGCAAACAGAACTTACTAGGAAACTACAAGTCCAAGGATTTCAAATTCCTGTATAGCTCACTGAAAACTATGTACGTGAACAAAGAGATATAAAAAAATGGAAGAGATCCCCCCTAGATGTCAACATGCATGCATCAATCTTTGCTTGGCGTGTACTATACACTATTAACTCCCCTCCTGGAGACAAATTAGCGAAGTTTTGACGATAGATAGATTGACAAAGTCTCTTGCTCGACGATGTGAATATTTATGATCAGGAGCAACTTCGAGTTGTGGCACTTAACCTCCAGACCAGGTTGTACGTCAGTGACTCGCCGCAGACAGCGCCGCACCAGCCGCTGCATAGGTTTGGGTCATTGCACGCGCTTTCGCAGTTGTGTACACCAGTTGATTGGGCTTTGCACCCACTGAAGCATAACGGCCTGCACTTCGAAAGTTAGGCGGCGAGGCAGCTCGGGCATCACGGAGCCGGTCTGCACTCGGCGCCACACGGCCCTGCAACGAAGCTGGCGGCACTGCAACACGCAGTCCTTGCATGATGTCTTTGCCGCCGCCGGCCAACCCATCCCCAGCAGCACGAGAACCACCAGCACGGCCAACACAGCTGCACTGCTGCTCGGTGAAGGCGCCATTGGTCAGTTGCAATCTAGGGGCAGCTTAGCTAGGTAGTATATAGCAGAGAGCAAGACAAGAGACGACCTCAAGTGGTGTCTATGACCTCAGGTGGCGGCACTTCAAAAGTGAAAAAAATAATAAATGTTTAAGAAGAGTCGATGATAGTGAAAGCAGAAATATGCCCATTCATGTAGTACCATGATTTTTTCAAAATAATTCAACCTCTACTACATTTAGTGAGACAATAGTAATTCAAATTAGGGAGAAAAATCCAGATGAATAAATATAAAATAGTGATACTACTTGACTTAGTAAGGCAAGACCAGTCAAGGAATAAGGCTTTTAAAAAAATGTAGAGCGATGATGAACTTTTTATCCATTATTAAACATGGTATTCCATGAGAATTTCATTCCATCCATTTTATTCTAATTAATATCAGTAATATTCATGGTTTGGGAAGTCATGATAACCTGTTCCAAAACAATGGCATGTATCCTAAGTCGAATAACTATGACAAAGAAGAGAGATAGTAAAATGAACCTTACAAATTCTGCAAAGTCGAACTGAAGAAATTCAATAATAATCAAAGAATAACAATCTGTAAGGATAACTAAAGGGCATGTTCTTACTTCGACAGATAGGGAAATGAGCATTTGAGAGCACATCCACCAAATTTGTGGTCATATATAACAAATAAAAAATCATATGAAAAATACCGAAGATAGAGATTAGAAAGAAAAAAAAGGAGTGATCACTACTGATGCTTCTCCATTGGAGTTTTGGCATGTTTCAAACAATCTGTATCCTGTTTCACAATACAATTTTTAGGTTCACGCAAGACTAATGAGAATGGACAGAAAAGATATGTTGATATTCCTCAACTATTTATTTTTTCACCTTCCTTCAACTGTTCAGACCTATACTTGTTATTCTCAGGTGTCCATACATCCTGAGTAACTCACGACATTAACACATGAAAATGACTGGAAGACAGTTGCAAAACTCTAACAAAAGTAACCTGCAAACATCAAGATATTTTGATTATTCACAAATACATTAAGCACACACTAGTAATACAAATAGAAGATGTGTTAAACCACAGAGAAGAATGTGGGCGTGATACCATAAAAAAATTGCGCATTTTTGGAAGGTAATTTGTTCAGAGGTCTTCTTTAGCGATGCACAATAGACAACACTACAATATGTGCGATGCAATCCTACTTACAGAATGGAGGAGCAAGAGTTGCCTCAAGTGGATGGTAGCATTGCCAATCTTAAAGGGATTCAGTAACTCTTAACTGGCGCAACCTGCTTGAGCAAATGAGATCAGTAGCGAATCTGCAAATGAGTTTACAATCTCCAAGAAAGCAAAGCTTCCGCTCAGAACTTTTGATAAAACATAAAGTAATCAATTGGGAGAATCAACCAGCAAGGAAGGGTATGCACGCAGACACAGATTTGAGAATAAAATACTCAAACATCAGTACATGAACGATAGCCACTTAGGTAGTCATTGCTGGTGGGGAGTTGTGGCAGCATAAATTTGGTCATTACTTCTGGCTCCAAGGGCTGGGATCAGTGTACGCAAGCATGTATCAGGTACAGTTGGCGGCAGATCCTGAGGTATAGGGCGGATGAGGCATACCATGTGGTGCAGATCTTGATGGATCAGTGATCGCGAATCGAGAACAATGGCGACGAGTGGACAGGTGTTGAACATGGTCAGGTACTCAGGTAGGAGAAGGATGGCGACCCTGCGGGCTGTGGTTGAGCGATGGAGGAAGCGGGCATCTCCCATGGATGGCCGTCTGGGTCTAGAAGCTTCCACACCCCGCCTCCTCCTCGTGATTTGCCATCAGACGAAGGGCATAGACCGTCGGGACTTCCTCTCCGACAAAAGCGATAGTCGATGTGGTGAAGGCAGAAGCTTAAAGGGAGAACTCTGATCAAGATGGCAGCTTAAAGGAGGGAGTCGCTCCATCTGCTATTCGGTGGGGAAGATGAATACGGTCTAGTTATGGGCATCAATGGGTGGGAGAGTTAATTTGGAGATGGGTGGGGGAATAATTGGGGAGAACTGAGCCGGGATTACTCCTCCACCATGCGGACAACAGCGGAAAGAAAAACTCTGCGGCAGAAACACAATGACGTGGAATACAAATATGCTGATGTGGCACAATGATGAGGTGGATATGCTGCATGTCTAGAGAAATAAGGTAGTGGGGATGAACTATTTAGGATTATAGATATATACAATTACTTACGGATGGATGGATCTCAGTTTTGTCTATATACTGTTAACTCTCCTTCCTATTGGGTATGCGAAATATTATCAGAGTTAATTTCTGCTCCCTACTACTGCCAATGCCCCCCTACAGTTTGCAACTTTAACTTGTTACTCTGATATTTTACACCAATTTTAATTACGTTTCTCTCAAAGCGTTGGAAATGAAATGGCTCCCGTGCAAAACAAACAAATGTTCGCTAGTTGTACTTGTATGCTCTATAGATCCACAGGGTCATCCAACCATCTACAACAAGTTCGCATAAGCCTAGAGATCTACGGCGTGGTTGGTTCCTTGTAGGTAATGTATTTTTCGTATTGTATCAAGATGCAGTTCATTCGGATATTCTAAGTAATATGTTGATCCTTTGGTTAGTCAGTTTGATTACCGCCTGACTCGGCCCATGTTATTAATCAGTAAGATACTAGATTAATGGGAAAGGAATGTATGGTGCTGGATTGAAATGGATAAAGATGTGTTGGTGGAAATTTAAAACAAAAAACAAGACACAAATTGAAGGACTGGATTCCAAGATAAAACCACAAGATAGAACATAAGTTTAGGGGTTAGTAAGGTATGCTATTGGATTACGTATGGAAACTTAAGATGCCACGTGCAAACTACCGCTCTATCTAAAGACGAAACAACAGAACTGTAACAAAATGGTACCAAATACACACACCAAATAATTCCTTCGCACAAGGTAAGGATTTTGTAATAGCTATTTAAATTTTAGCATGGGTTCTCGAGATGGCAAGCATCATTTCAAAAAGATAATCATTCATTACAAATGACTAGCTTCCTTATATAGTTAGATAGATTTCTTTATATGCATGAATGACAAACTAAAACAAAAAAACATGACATGAATTAAACGATGGTATTCACTCAAAGAGCAAATTTTATAAGATTACTTTGCAACAAGCTAAAACACAAAACAACACATGTATCTATGGATTCAAAGACAAACCCACGAGGCAAAACATATGCTGAGGGGCCTTCAATATTCGATATTGGATTATCTATCAATATATCTAAGGTTTGGTCTCCCTTCGCGGCCTTTGTCTGCTGGCTCCGAGGACTGGGTTAGATGTGAGCATGTTGGGACTTGGGGAAGCGAAACCCTGGCGAGAATAGGAAGACATAAAACTTCTGGAAGAGGGAAAAGTTTGGATATTTGGTTTTGAGGGGTGGGTGGGTTGGTTTGGGCCCCAAGTGGGGCAATTTGTTGGTAGCGGGATGGGTGAGACGCGGATAGAGAGATATCCTACCCTAGAATGATACCAATCGAAAATAGGACCGAACGGAACCGCATTTTCGCCAATTTGAATAAAAAATCTTTGTGGGTCGGCCTATGTGGAAAAGGTTTTCTTTCAGTTTTATTAGAAAATTCGGGTGGTAATTGGGAAACACTATATGATGAAAAAAAGCAATGCTGACTCAGTGTGTATGTCATAGTGGGCTCCATCCAGCATTGAACACTTCTTGTAAAGAAACAATGTACCCAGTAATACTAGAACAATGTACCCATCCCAATAATAAGTCGGTGAGAGAAAAGGAAGTGACGTGATAAGTGGACATTTGTGACATGCTTTACGGCTCGTTAGTTACAAATATTCACCTCAAAGTCTCCCATCGCATCTTCATCTATTACTTATTTTCTCTGCATTTTAAGGAGACAATTTTATAAACTTCAGATTTTTTATCCTTTCTTGGCTTTGTTGTCTTTTTAGGTGTGTTGCAGCTACAATGGACAACAAATCAAGCCCAAAAAATGTAGATAAAATTCACAAATAATATTGTGACATTCTGACAATGACCAAATGTTTCAAAATATATTCGTGAGATTTAATAAATGGTCTTATAGTGTGAAACCAATGTTTGCAAGATGATTGAAAAATATTGATCACATTTAATAAATGTGTATGAAATTAATAAATGTTCAAATGTTTCAATAAAATATTTGAGATGTTTGCAAAAAAGTTTAGACAATGTTAAAAATGTGCACATAATTTAGAAAATGTTTTATAGATTCACAAAAATGTTCATAACATTTGGAAAAATATTGATGTGTTTGTGACAATACATTTGTGGCAATAGAAACTGTTTATAGTTTTTCAAACCTATCAATTTATTAAAGCAAAATTATTTCACACCATTGAAAAATGTTAGTGCAAGTTTTGAAAAAATGTTAAATATTTTCTGACATTATTTTTGAATATTTATAGAATGTCAAAAAAATGGTCATGTCATTTAAGAAAATTGTCTCATACCATTCAAAATAATGTTCGAGCCATTCAAAGAAACCGTTCATATGTTTAAAAATATGCGCATGCCTTTTTTAGAAAATGTGTAGAACGCATTGAATTGAATCAAATACACCTTAATGCTTGTACGAGGAGTCCTTCAAATCTAATATAAATAGTAGCAAAACGGGCAAGCCCAATCTAGATTTTAGTGCCACAAGGGGAACATCGAGAAAAAGTACATCTAGAAAAAGGAGATGGTCCAATCGAAGGATATCATACCTAGATGAGGTCCAAGAGGGTGGTATATATGGTCGACCTTGCGAATTATGCGTCCCAGTTCTAGAGGTCCTTAGCTAGGGTGGCCGGAGCTACGGTGTCGGATGGAGCGCCTTCGAGGGCTCGATTGATGGCATCGGCTGGCTTGGCTAGTACGTGTTTGTTGCAGTAATTGTTGACCTTGGACAGGATCTTGGAGTTGACATTGGGTATTGCAATGCCTTTGTCGGCCCAGTCTTCCTCAATCATGTGCTGGATGGTTTGTGACTCCATGGCGACAGCCTCCTCCACGTACTTCCGTGTGATAATCTTCTTATCGCCTGCGTCTGTGGTGGCCATCACTGTTGGGTTTGGGATAGGGGTGGGGGCGAGACGGATTGGGGATCGGGGAAACCATAGAAACGCGGGAGCGACGGAAGATAGGATAAGATGGGAGATTTGGTTGTCGTGGGGTGGGTTGTGCTGGACTCTGGAGGGCATTTATTTATTGTGGCGGTGCAACACCTGGATGGATAGCTATCCATCGTACATCACAAAGAAACGAAGCCAAGTACTACCAAACCAAGTCGAACAGAATTTGAACAGAATTTGTTTGGTGAGATCCGCAAGAGTAGTGGTCCGGGCACACATTCGACAGTTTGATATTTATGAAGCTCATGCAAGGCCAGTGGTGTCAGTTTCACCAAAAGACTCCTGCCACTCTACTCTTTGCTTTTGGACGAAACCCCTTTGTATCTCCCGCGCAACCACATCCCTCTCCAACCTCCTCTATCCACCGTGTGTCCTGATCTGGTGTAGTGGGCACCGCACCAGCATCTGCCCCAACGCCAGACATGCCTCCTCTCTATTGTAGCAGCTCAACACCACAACGACCCCCTTCTTTGGCCCATCTGCTCTATGCCCTTCCCCTTCTCTTCGTACACTGACATTCGCAAGTACGTGATCAATATTGTAATTCCTCGAGGCATCGCCTATGTCCTCCTCTGTTGAAGCAGCCCCACCATCATCACCGCCTCCCCTTCCTCCACCTTAAAAGTGCTGGCTGTTAGGGCAAACATTAGGAGGGTGTGGAAGAGGAAACGTGGTGGCGGCAAAATATAGGAAAGATGGATGCTTTGGTTGTTGCTGGGTGGGTGGGGCTTCTCGGGTCCGGGTTCGGATATTGAATGGGGGGTGGGGAAATGCATGGAAGGATAGAATGTCATACCTGATAAGGAAGCAAAGAGAAATAATTACCAACCCAAGGTTGGACCATATCAATGGATTAACCGTCGATAAAACTTAAATCATGGGAGGTCGGTGAATTTTTGATTTCCTAATGTGGCTTCTGCTTGAGTACTAAAGGTTGTCATATACACTGAAATTTAAGTTTCTATAAACGAGAAGATTGTATTTGTGATAACAAGTGCTAATTGTAGATAGCCTTGACAAATTAACTATATGATTCAGAGAGCAAATGCGAAGGTAGTTTGTCTCATGATGGGAAACAACTAATTTGTTATCAGGGGACGTCTTTGACGTCCGTTTTTTGTCGGGCAGACTGCAAAGAAAGTATTTGCCGTCATCAGTAGACGGCAATGAAAACCTAATGGCACAACAAACTTTGCCGTCTGGAAAATAATACAAGGCAAAAAAGACTGCATTTTGTCGTCTGTCGTCTATGTTTTTTTTTTTGCAGACCAAAAAAATGCACTCTTTCTCGTTTGTACCAAAAAATGGAGGCGGTAAAGAAGAATGACATAGGGGGCGGATCGGTGACATGGATACATGACATGGCAGGACCTGATCCACACATCCCGCACAACGGCAAAACCCAATGTTCCCCGGCGCGCCCCACGCCCCCACCACTATCTGCCTTATCCACCCGACTAGTTCCCACCCCACCATGATCTCTCTCTCTCTCTCTCTCTCTCTCTCTCTCTAATTTCTCTCCCTACTCTCGATCGAAATCTAGCGCGCCGTCCCTATCCTCGGCGGCCACCACCTCGCCGGCTGGCCTCGACCACTCCCCCTTTCCCCCTTCGCCACCGCCTCCATCCCCGTCGCCCCTGCATGCCCGTCGGTGCCGGCCACCACCTCGCCGCCAACCAAGGCCTCGCTGGCATCATCTCGCTTGACAGACCCAGCCCTGCTGGCCACCATCTCAACTGCCGCCCCTTCCCTCCTCGAGGAGCAGTGACAGCTCCACGAGCGTCCATGGTGGTGTCAGTGTGCTATGTTCTTCGATAATGGAAGGGGAAGGGAAAGGGGCGTGGCTGCTGGTTGCTACTGCTCTGGAGAGCACATGCACAGGGGATGGTTGTAGGCTGACTTGGGCGTCCTGATCAAACTGAATATGGATGCGCATGCTGGATCTCGGGCTGCTACATCACCCACTCCTCTTTTTTAATCTTTCCGTGTGTAGTCTGTTCAACTTATGAAATAGAGCATTTTTGCCTTGGATCAACAAGTGGCGATCTATTATGTGTAAAATAAAGTAATTTTGTATTGTGAAATTTATTCGTTCGTAGTAGATTCTTGGAACAAAGTGTTCATTTATAATAGTGGTGTGGTGTTAATTGTTATCTTCTGCACTTGGACTATTGGTTCAGGTCATTTTAATAAAGAAATTCTTTGTCATCTATGATTTTTGAGGATGACGACAAAGACAGATTCTTGCTGATGGAAAAGACAATTTTCTTGGTCATCTGTTATTTTTAAGGATGACGACAAAGACAGATTCTTGCTTACGGCAAAGACACTTTTCTGGGTCGTCTATTATTTTTACGGCAGACAGCTAATCTGTAGTTGGCTGACAGAAAAATCTTTGTCGTCTGCGTGATGAAAAGCTGACGACAAATATTCTTGCCGATTTGGCGACACACTTTGTCGTCAGCGAGCTCACGGCTAAATGTGAATATTAAGTCAGTGAGGAAAGTGGTGCTGACATGATGATGGACATTTGTGACATGATTTAGGGCTCGTTTGTTACAAATATTCACATCAAAGTCTCCCATGCCATCTTCATCTTGTTTTAATGTTGTCTGCATTTTATCGAGACAATTGTATAAACTTCAGATTTTATTATGTTTTCATGGCTTTGTTGTCTTTCACTGGTAGAAAAAAGCCCTTTAGTCCCGGTTCGCAACAGCCTTTAGTCCCGGCTGTGCAACCGGGACTAAATATGCGCGACTAAAGACCCAGTTGCGCCCCTTACGGACCGCGACTAAAGGCCCGTCCACGTGGGCGCCCGTGGTCCGTCGGGGCGGAGGACCTTTAGTCCCGGTTCTCGTGGCCAACCGGGACTAAAGGCCTCCTCCGCAGGTTTAGGGTTTCAGCCCCCCTAAACCTGGTTTCTTTTTAATTTTTGATGAAGTTTCAGTACACATATTCTACGCTACTATATACATGCATATGAAATTTCAAACAAGAAGAATTCAAGAGGAATATATAATATATATTCAATCTCGGGTGACCATATACAACTTCGAACAAGTTTCCATACACAATTAGGATGGATGACCATATACAACTTCGAACAAGTTTCAATCTCGGGTATGCATATAAATTTCTTCGTCCTCGGTATAGTGTTCTCCTTTAGGATTGATGACTTCCCTCATGAAAAATCCTGCTAATTCTTCTTGAATTGGTCGGAAGCGAGCTTCTGGACTAAGCCTCCTCCGCAAGTTATCCGTCGCATTCCGCACGCTATCTGATGCCTTTCGCTCAGTGGTGTGTCTCCGGATGTTCTCACAAACATAGTATCCATATAGATTGGTACCCGGTGGCTGCTTATCCACATTAACTAACCTTCTGAAATCTAGTTCATGTTTGAATTCACCGACAATTTCTTCTGAGAACCGTCTCCAAACCCTACAGGGCAAAGAAAATTAAATGAATAAGGGAGTTATTAGTTACTTGATATTAGGAAATGAATGAAAGAGACCGATTGATATAGAGCTCAAATGATTGAAAATAATTACTTTTGCAGCATTTTTCTCATGTCGGCCCAACGCTTTGGATCCGAATCCATAGAGTCCATGATTAGAACTCTGGAGGTGTGAAGTTCAATATTTAGCAGAATCCAGTGGAACCTGCGGACACGTTACATGCACAGTCATGCATAACTCATCGATTAGACATACCATGCATGGAGTAAACAAAAGAGAATGGGCACAAGAGAGAAACACTCACCCAAAATGGTAAGGAAATAGAATATGACTTTTGAGTTGATGCTTTCTAAGAAACTTGTACATGTCTTTCTCCACGTCTTCGGGGTGATGTTGTAACACATGTCCATTAACGATATGTGGGTCAATGAACCCAACATCATGGATGTTTCTTATTTTGCATTCCCAAATCTTCAATCTGCATAATAGTGTACGCAACAATATAGTTAGGACAATATATATATATATATATATATATATATATATATAGTGCAGGCAATGAAGAACAAGATGAGGTAGAAATAAATCACTTACAGAACGTAGCAACTCAGCATAGATTTGTCGAGGTCGCGCAGATTGAATAGCTGGAACAATTCACTCATATGAACTTCTACAGAGTACCGTTTGGTGTGATGCTCATCTGTAACATCCGCATAAACATATTCTTTGTCGGCCCATGTTATGAATTGCTTGTACCAACGTAGCAGATTTCGCATTTGTGGTGGTAGACTCTTTTCCTGCGCAGGCTCGACGAGAGGCCCATTCCGCACATATTGTAATGCTATCTCACATACTGGCGCATCCTCAAGGTCTAAGAAGGCACGAAGAGTCAAACCCATCTCGGACGCTTGTTTCATGGCACCCGCTACAGTCAATCCAAGTGCTGCCGCAGCTGCTATGATCTTGGGGTCCTCTTCCGGACCGGCTTTCACTATGAGCGGGGGGATCGATTGTTTCTTCTGCATCCCGAGCTGGTCAACTTGTTTCCCGCTTTTTTTACTTTCTTCTTTCTCCTCCTTCAATATTTTTGCTTGCCTACGAAGTTCATGTCCATAGTCGTCAGGCATATTCAGCTCAGCTTGGGACGGTGTCGTCAAAAAATCCTTAGCCCACTTCTTTTGCTTCTCAGTGAATACTTGCTTGGGCTCAGGCTCTTTTTTCGCCTTCATATCCGCCTTCCATTTCTCATAATCAGCAGACGCGGCCAATTTGATTTCAGCTTCACTAAGTTCCCCAGGCCTTGGGAGGAGAGGCTTCAGTGATGGCTCCGGTACCCTTGTGGTCTTAGGTACATAAGGGTCCGGGTTAATAGTCCAGGAGCGGGTTTCCTTGTTGTCCGCCTGCTTCTGCTTCTTCGCCGGAGGTGGATTGGGGGGCGTCGTACCCGCCGGAGGAGGATTGGGGGGCGTCGTACCCGCCGGAGGTTGTGGATCGGGGGACGGCGTCGAATGGCGTGAAGGAGGTGTAGGTGAACCACCACGACCACCACCACTGCCACCACCGCCACCACCACCACCACCATCGGAGGGGGGTGGACTTGCTAGCCTTGGCGCCTCGCCTGGAAACACTATGTACTTCTTTTTCCATAGAATGAACTGGCGCTTGACATCTCCAAGTCTTCTCTCCCCTTCGGGTGTAGGTTTGTCAATCTCCAGGTCCTCAAACCCTTGGACTATGTCTTCCACCATGACACGAGCATAGCCATATGCAATGGGGTTGTTGTGGTGGAGTGCTCCAGGTGTACAGGGTAAAGCACTGCCGCTAGCTACCTTCGTGGAAACGTTCCCCACAGGATAATGCAGATCACATTCTTTCATCTCCTTTACATCATCCACGGGGTAGTGAGGCTCCGGTGCATGAATCTCGATCATCGGTGCACTAGCACCAGGCGGGGCATCCGTGGAAGCCACACTGCTTCTCCGCTGCTGGCTTCCGCGATCCGCTTCATGATCTTCATGCGGCCCTGCAGCCGATTTTTCTCTCACTAGTTCATGCACGGTCTGCTTCAACTCATGGAGTTCCGATGCTAACTTCGTCATAAGATCTGCATCCCGGTCCGTCTTTCTCTTACGGCTTCTGTAACAGTACGGGTCATTGTCCTGGGAAAACCCTACTTTCCACTTAACTTTGCCTTTGCCTCGTACACGTCCTCCGTGTTCATCATTCCCGAGGGCTATTGTCAGTGCGTCTTTCTCTCTGTTGAACTTGATCAAGCCCTCTTGAGCTTGGGTCATTGCGTCAATAAGGGCTTGGGTGGGAGCAAACTGTCTCTGCTGGTGAACACACACCCCTGTCTCCGGGTCTAGCGATCCCCCATGCCCGTACCACCAGCTTTTGGCCCTTGGGTCCCATCCCTCTGTACCTAGAGGGATTCCTCGCACCCTCAGGTCCTCCTCCATCTTCTGCCACCTAGGCTCCGAAAGGAGGTATCCTCCTGGCCCCATAATATGATGGTACTTTTTCTTACTCGCATTATCCTTATTTTTTTTGATATTTCCTTGAAATGCTCCGATTGCTTTTGCCTCACAAATTCTGGCCAATCATCTTTCAGTTTCTCATGTTGTCCATTGAAATCCGGAGTCTTGCCCTTGTTGACATAGTCACGGGTTAAATTTTTCTTGAAGTTCCGGAATGCTTCGCCCATCTTCTGAAGAGCGAACTCTTTAACTAGCCTCCTCCTCTGACGTCCACCCGGAACCTCGTTACCGAATTCATCGACTTTGTTGTATTCCGGAGGTAGAATGAAATGTTCCATAAGCTTTCTCCAGCAATCCTTTTTCGTTCTCTTGTCGACAAAACTGAAACCAAGACGTGCCTTCTTTGGCTCCTTCCATTCCTGGACGGTGATCGGGACGTTGTCTTTAACAACGACTCCGCATTGGTTGATAAACTTTGAGGTGTGCTGTAGGGGCTTGCCGGTTTCACTGACAAACTCAATAGCATATGTTTCTCCTGTTTTCATCGCCTTGGATTTGCCACGCTTTGTCGTACTCGAACCGGAGGGCTAAAAAAAGAAAGAGAGTCGCGCGCGTTAATACATATGTATTCACATTTCAGTAAGTTTGTATCACGAGAGGCTCAATGTATATATATACCTCGCCGGAGGTGGTTGCTACTTGCAATTCGAGCTCGTCGGTTGTTGACGGTTGACCTCCGTCGACAATGTCCGTTGCTTCACCTTCTTGATCATCGACAATCTCTGTTCCACCATCAAGGTTCAGATAAGAAGAGACTACATCCTCTTGTTGCTCATATTCTGAGCCCGGCACATAAGGAATCTCGTTGTTGATGATGCCCATTAAATAACGTTCAGCCTCCAGATCCCTAAGCGGCTCGGTTCTATCGTCCGCCATATGTCACTCCTGCATGTAGTAAAAATTCTTTAAGTATAAAGGAATTAAAAAATAAGATTAAGGGGACATAGAGGAGGAGGAATTAAAAAATAAGATTCTTTAAGTAAAAATTCTTTTTTTCTTCTTCTTCCTTTCTTCTTCCTCTTTCTTCTTTCTTTCTTCTTCTTCCTTTTTCTTTCTTGTTTTTTCTTCTTCCTTTTTCTTTCTTCTTTCTTTCTTCTTTCTTTTTTTCTTCTTCCTTTTTTTTTCTTCTTTCTTTTTTTCTTCTGTTGTTTTCTTCCTTTTTCTTTTTTTTCTTCCTTTTTCCTTTTTTCTTCCTTTTTCTTGTTTTTCTTCTGTTTTTCTTTTGTTTTCTTCTTCTTTCTTTCTTCT
>NC_057810.1:1393230-1408490 GCF_018294505.1 Triticum aestivum
CGGGCAAGGGCGCAAGGCACGGGCGGCGAGCAAGGGCAGGGAACGGGCGGAGGCGGCGCTCACTGGGGACGGGGGCGGCGGCGCACAGGGCTTCGGCGTCGGCGTCGGCGTCGGGGCAGGGCTTCGGCGTCGGCGTCGGGGCAGGGCTTCGGCGTCGATCGGCGTCGGGGCAGCGCTTCGGCGTCGAGAGAGAGGAGATGCTATTTATAGACGCACCTTTAGTCGCGGTCCGCCTCCCCAACCGGGACTAAAGGTACCCTTTAGTCGCGGTCCGCCTCCCCAACCGGGACTAAAGGTACCCTTTAGTCGCGGTCCGCCTCCCCAACCGGGACTAAAGGGTTTTGGCGCCGCTTTCGTTCCCGCGCAGAAAGACCCTTTAGTCGCGGTTGGGGACAACAACCGTGACTAAAGGGTACCCTTTAGTCGCGGTCCACCTCCCCAACCGGGACTAAAGGTCTGTGCTAGAACTGGCGCGGTGCGGTGGGATGTTTAGTCCCACCTCGCTAGCCGAGAGGCTTCGACAGTGGTTTATAAGCGCGGCTGCGCTCACCACTTCGAGCCCCTCTCAATTGCAGGCTTACGGGCCTATTCTGTCACTATGTGCCTGTGGGCTTACTGGGCCTTCTGCGGGCCTGAATCCTGGCCCTTTAATGGGTTTCTAGTCGTATTCAGGCCGTGGTGGCCCAGTAGGTGGCATTTTTTCTTTTTTTTGTTTTCTTTTTTGCTTTATTTATTTTGTTTTGTTTTTCTTCTTTTTTTCTTCCTTTCTTCCTTTTTCCTTTTTTCTTCCTTTTTTCCTTTTTCCTTTTTTCTTCTGTTTTTTTCTTATGTTTTTCTTCTGTTTGTTTTTTTCTTCTGTTTTTCCTTTTTTCTTCTGTTTTTTTCTTCTGTTTTTTTCTTCCTTTTTCCTTCTTTCTTCTTCTTCCTTTTTCCTTTTAAAATCAGAAAAATAAAACTAATTCATTTTAAAATCTTAAAAATACAATTATATATCAAAAAAATCAGAAAAATAAAACTAATTCATTTTAAAACCCCTTGAAGGTTTGACAAAAGGTTTGATACATCATTCAGTTCATCGACCAAATACAAAGTTTGGTACAATAAATTATTACACATCAATTCTTCCCTTGTGTCCCTGCTTGCTTACGATTGTGCCGTATCCATGGAGCATCCTCATCATTTAACTTAATGCTTGGGTCAATGTTCACTTTGAAGGGCGGAATTTCACCAAACATATTATAATCTTCTGACATGTCTGTCTTGTCCTCCACTCCCACGATGTTTCTTTTCCCTGAAAGAACAATGTGGCACTTTGGATCATCGCATGATGTACTGATCGTTTTCTTATCTTTCCGTTTCCTCGGTTTGCTACTCATGTCCTTCAAATAAAAAACCTGAGCGACATCTTTGGCAAGGACGAATGGTTCGTCAAGGTAACCAAGATTGTTGAAATCCACCATTGTCATTCCGTATTGCTCGTCCACCTTTACCCCACCTCCTGTTAGCTTGAACCATTTGCACCGGAACAAAGGGACCTTAAAGGAGGGTCCATAGTCAAGTTCCCATATCTCCTCTATGTAACCATAATATGTGACCTTTTGCCCATTCTCGGTTGCTGCATCAAAGCGGACACCACTGTTTTGGTTGGTGCTCTTTTTATCTTGGGCGATGGTGTAAAATGTATTCCCATTTATCTCGTACCCTTGGAAAGTCGTTATAGTCGAAGATGGTTTCTTGGCCAACATGTACAGCTGATCTCCAACATATTTCTTTAATACTCCCATGAACCTCTCAAAGGGGAACATATTGTGTAGAAATACAGGACCGAGAATGGAAATCTCTTCGACTAGGTGGACCAGGAGGTGCGTCATAATATCGAAGAAGGATGGTGGGAACACCAACTCGAAACTGACAAGGCATTGGACCACATCGTTCTGTAACCGTGGTAGATCTTCTGGATTGATTACCTTCTGAGATTGCATTGAGGAATGCACATAGCTTCACAATGGCTACTCGAATATTTTCCGGTAGGAGCCCCCTCAAAGCAATCGGAAGCAATTGCGTCATAATCACGTGGCAGTCGTGAGACTTCAGGTTTTGGAACTTTTTCTCCGACATGTTTATTATTCCCTTTATATTCGACGAGAAGCCAGATGGGACCTTCATACTGCTCAGGCATTCAAAAAAAATGACCTTCTCTTCTTTGGTAAGAGCGTAGCTGGCACGACCTTGAAACCATTCCGGATGCCGGTCATCTGGGTCTTTCAAAAGTTGCTGGTCCTACCGTGCTTCCTTTGTATCATTTGTCTTCCCATACACGCCCAAGAAGCTTAGCAGGTTCACGCAAATATTCTTCGTAACATGCATCACGTCGATTGCAGAGCGGACATCTAGGACTTTCCAATATTCTAGCTCCCAAAATATAGATTTCTTCTTCCACATGGGTGCGTGCCCGTCAACTCCCCGCGGAACTGATTGTCCGCCAGGACCCTTTCCAAAGATGACTTTCAAATCCTTGACCATATCAAATATCTCAGAACCAGTACGTTCCGCAGGCTTCGGCCGGTGATCTGCCTTCCCGTTGAAATGCTTGCCTTTCTTTCTTACGTTATGATTTCGGGGAAGAAATCGACGATGACCCAGGTACACGTTCTTCTTACAATTAACCGAACGTACACTTTCAGTCTCATGTAAGCAGTGCGTGCATGCATTGTATCCCTTATTTGTCTGTCCCGAAAGGTTACTGAGAGCAGGCCAATCGTTGATGGTTACAAAAAGCAATGCTCGTAGGTCAAATTCCTCTCCTTTGTGCTCATCCCAGACACGTACACCAGGTCTGGCCCACAACTGTAAAAGTTCTTCAACTAATGGCCTTAGGTACACATCGATGTCGTTGCCGGGTTGCTTAGGGCCTTGGATGAGAATTGGCATCATAATGAACTTCCGCTTCGTGCACAACCAAGGAGGAAGGTTGTAGATGCATAGAGTCACGGGCCAGGTGCTATGGCTGGAGCTCTGCTCGCCAAAAGGATTAATGCCATCAGTATTTAGACCAAATCTTATGTTCCTTGCGTCAGCTGCAAAATCTTTGAAAACTCTGTCGATCTTTCTCCATTGCGTTCCATCAGCGGTGTGTCTCAACTCCGCGTCGGACTTACGGTCCTCTTTGCGCCATCGCAACGACTTGGCATGCTTTTTGTTCATGAACAGACGTTTCAACCGTGGTATTATAGGAGCATACCACATCACCTTGGCGGGAACCCTCTTCCTGGGTTTCTCGCCCTCAACATCGTCACCAGGGTCATCGCCTCTGATCTTATAACGCAATGCAGTGCATACAGGGCATTCATTCAAATTCTCGTATTCAGCGCGGTAGAGGATGCAGTCATTAATGCATGCATGTATCTTCAGAACCTCTAAACCTAGAGGGCAGACAACCTTCTTTGCTTCGTACGTACTGGCGGGCAACTCGTTATTCTTCGGGAACATATTCTTCAATATTTTCAGCAAATTTTCAAATGATGAGTCACCTACACCTTCCTGTGCCTTCCATTTTAGCAAATCCAGTGTGCAGCCCAGCTTTTTCAGACTATTATCGCATCCTGGATACAACGACTTTTTGTGATCCTCTAACATGCGATCCAAATTCTCCCTCTCCTTGTCAGTTTCGCAGCGTCTCCGTGCATCAGCAATGGTCCGACCAAGATCATCAGCGGGCTCATCATGTGCCTCTTCTTCACCTTCACCTAACCCTTCCCCACCTTCAGCATCATCCTCCATGAAAGTATCACCGAAATGATCATGATAGTTGTCATCGATATCATCCCCTTCATCTTCTTCCATTCTAACCCCTCTTTCTCCATGCTTGGTCCAACAATTATAGCTTGGCATGAAACCATGCCGAAGCAGGTGCATGTGAACGTCTCTTGAGGAGGAGTAACCCTTCTGATTCTTACAGACAGCACATGGACAGATAATAAAACCTTGCTGCTTGTTCGCATTTGCCACTACGAGGAAATCTTTCAAACCCGTAGTGAACTCGCCGGAGAGTCGGGGACCGTACATCCATTGCCGATTCATCTGCATTATTATTATATAAAGTATATAATTAACCATGATGCATTTGTTAAACTAACTAGCTAGAAATAATACAAATTAAACAATGAACTACACACATGCGTATTTTATCAATGACACATGAAAGGTTCAAGTTGCTAACCGCGATCGCGGAGGAAAAATAAATGAGAAAGCTCAAGTGTGGCTCGGACACATCATATCATGTTTGTTTCAGGCTCTCAGGCTTTTCATCAAACACCTTGTGTGCATAGGAGAAATCAAAAGCAAACCCACCACCACCTTCTGAAAATTGTGAAGTGAGCTGAGTGAAGTGAAGTGAGCTGAGTCCTATATATAGGGATGGGCCTTTAGTCCCGGTTGGCCTGGCCAACCGTGACTAAAGGCCTTCGGGGACCTTTAGTCCCGGTTGGCCAGGCCAACCGGGACTAAAGCCCCTCCCGTCCGCCAGCTGTCGACCGAGCGCGCTGGGCCCAGATAGTTGGTCGCGGGTCTTCTCCCGAACCACGACTAAAGACCCCTTTGGTCGCGGTTCGGTTGTTTTGGGGACTAATGGGGGCGTATGGAAGCCTCTTTTTTTACCAGTGTTTGTAGGTGTGTTGCAGTTACCATGGACAACAAACCAATCCCAAAAACATAGATAAAACTCACAAAAAATATTGTGACATCCTAAAAATGACCACATGTTTCAAAATATATTCATGACATTTAATAAATGGTCTGATAATGCGAAAACAATTCGCAAGACTATTAAAAAATGTTGATCACATTTAAGAAATGTTTGTGAAATTTACAAAATATTCACATGTTTCAAGAAAATATTCACATGTTTCAAGAAAGTGTTTATACAGTGTTAAAAATGTTCACATAATTCAGAAAACATTTGAAAAAATATGGAAATGTTTCTGACAATACATTTGTGACTACACAAAATGTTTATATTTTTTTAAGCCTATCAATTTATTTAAGAAAAACTATTTCGTACCATTTAAAAAATGTTAGTGCAAGTTTTGAAAAATGTTAAATATGTTCGTGACATTTTTCTAAATATTTATAGAATGTCAAAAATAGTCACGTCATTTAAGAAAATTGTATCATACCATTCAAAATAATGTTTGAGCCATTTAAAGAAAACGTTCACATGTTCTAAATATATGACATGCCTTTTTTAGAAAATGTATATACATCATTGATTTGGTAGCAAATCTAATACAAATAGTAGCAAGACGTGCAAGCCCATCTAGATTTGAGTCCCGGAAGGGGAACATCAAGAAAAAGTAGATCTGGAAAAAGGAGATGGTCCAATCGAAGAATATCATACCTAGATGAGGTCCAAGAGGGTAGTATGGTCCACCTTGACGAATTATGTGTCCCAATTCTTGAGGTCCTTAGCTAGGGTGGCCGGAGCCGCAGTGCTGGATGCAGCGCCTTCAAGGGCTCGAGTGATGGCATCGGCTGGCTTGGCAAGGACGTGTTTGTTGCAGTAATTGTTGACCCTGGACAGGATCTTCGAGTTGATGTTGGGTATTGCGATGCCTTTGTAGGCGCAGTCATCCTCAATCATGTGTTGGATGGTTTGTGACTCCATGGCGACAGCCTCCTCCACATACTTCCGCGTGATAATCTTCTTATCGCATGCGTCTGTGGTCGCCATCACTGTTGGATGTGGGATGGGGGTGGGGGCGAGACAGATTGGGGATCGGGGAAACTAAAGAAACGCGGGAGCGATGGAAGAGAGGATAAGATGGGAGATTTAGTTGTCGTGGGGTGGGTTGCGCTGGCCTTTGGAGGGCATTTATTTATTGTGGCGGGGCAACACCTAGATGGATAGTTATCTATCGTACATCACAAAGAAACTAAGCCAAGTACTACCAAAATTTGAACAGAATTTGTTTGGTGAGATCCGAAAGAGTAGGGGTCCGGGCACATATTCGACAGTTTGATATTTATGAAGCTCATGTAAGGCCAGCAGTGGCAGTTTTACCGAAAGACTCCTGCAACTCCACTCTTTGCTTTTGGACAAAACCCCTTTGTATATCCCACGCAACCACATCCCTCTCGAACCTCCTCTATCCATCGTGGGTCCTGTTCTGGTGTGGTGGGCACCGCACCAGCATCTGCCCCAACGCCACACATGCCACCTCTCTGTTGTAGCAGCTCAACACCAGAATGGCCCCCTTCTTTGGCCCATCTGCTATATGCCCTTCCCCTTATCTTCATACGCTGACATTCGCAAGTACGTCATCAAGATTGTAGTTCCTCGAGGCATCGCCAATGTCCTCCGATGTTGAAGCCGCCCCATCATCATCATCGCCTCCCCTTCCTCCTCCTCGATAGTGGTGGCTGTTTGGGCAAACATTAAGAGGGTATGGAAGAGGAAACGTGGTGGCGGCAGAAAATAGGAAAGACAAATGCTTTGGTTGTTGAATAATTACCGACCCAAGGTTGGACCATATTGAATGGGGGTTGGGGCAATGCGTGGAAGGATAGAATGTCATACCTGATAAGGAAGCAAAGAGAAATAATTACCAACCCAAGGTTGGACCATATCAATGGATTAACCGTCGATAAAAGTTAAATCATGGGAGGTTGGGCTTCTGCTTGAGTACTACAGATTGTCAAATACACTGAAATTTTAAGTTTCTATAATCGAGAAGATTGTATTTGTGATAATAAGTGCTAATTGTAGATAGCCTAGACAAATTAACTATATGATTCAGAGAGAAAATGCAAAGGTAGTTCGTCTCATTACGGGAAACAACTAATTTGTCGTTAGGGGACGTCTTTGACGTCCTTTTTTGTCGGGCAGACTGCAAAGAAAGTATTTGCCGTCATCAGTAGACGACAATGAAAACCTGACGGCACAACAGACTTTTTCGTCTGGAAAAAAATACAGGCAAAAAAGACCGCATTTTGTCGTATTCCGTTTGTGTTTTGTTTTGCAGACCGCAAAAATGCGCTCTTTTCCATTTATACCAAAAGACGGAGACGGTAAATTAGAATGACAACGTGAGCGGATCGATGACATGGATATATGACATGGTAGGACCTGATCCACACATCCCGCACAACGGCAAAACCCCATGTGCCCCGACGCACCCCACGCCCCCACCACTCTCTGCCATGTCCACCCGGCTAGTTCCCACCCCACCACGATCTTTCTCTCTCTCATTTCTCTCCCTACTCTCGATTTCAAATTGAGCGTTCTGGCCCTGTCCTCGCCAGCCACCACCTCGCCAGCAGGCTTCAACCACTTCCCCCTTCCCCACCGGCCCCGTCCACGTCGCCCCCGCATGCCCATCGGTGCCCGCCACCACCTTTCCGCCAACCAAGGCCTCGCTGGCTACCATCTCACCCGCCGTCCCCGGCCTCGCTGCCCTCATCTCGCTCGCTAGACCCGCTGACCACCATCTCGCCTGCCGCCCCTTCCCTCTCTGCATCGGGCTGTGCCAGCCTCGTCGGCCGTCGCCCCCGCATGCGTCCGCCGTCCCACGGGCACCACCTCCCACCTCGAGGAGCAGTGACAGCTCCACGGGCGTCCATGATGGTGTCTGTGTGCTATGTTCTTCGATAGCAGAAGGGGAAGGGAAAGGGGCGTGGTTGCTGGTTGCTACTGCTCCGGAGAGCACATGCACAGGGGATGGTGGTAGGCTGGCATGGGTGTCCTGATCAAACTCAATATGGATGAGCATGCTGGATCTCGGGCTGCTACATCACCCACCGCTCTTTTGTAATCTTTTCATGTGTAGTCTATTGAGCTTATGAAATAGAGGAGTTTTGCCTTTGGATCAGCAAGTGATGATGTATTCTATGTAAGTAAAGTAATTTTGTATTGTGAAATTTGTACGTTGGTAGTAGATTCTTGGAACAAAGTGTTGATTTATAATAGTGGTGTGGTGTTAATTGTTGTCTTCTGCACTTGGACTATTGGTTCAAGTTATTTTAATAAAGAAGTTCTTTGTCGTCTATGATTTTTGAGGATGACGACAAAGACAAACTCTTGCTGATGGCAAAGACACTTTTCTTGGTCGTCTATTATTTTTGAGGATGACAACAAAGATAGATTCTTGCTGATGGCAAAGACACTTTTCTCGGTTGTTTGTTATTTTTACGGCAGACGACTAATTTGTAGTTGGCTGGCGGGAAAATCTTTGTCGTCTGCGTGATGAAAAGCTGACGACAAAGTATTCATGCCGACTTAGGCGACACACTTTGCCGTCAGCCAGCTCACAGCTAAATGTGAATATTAAGTCAATGAGAGAAGAGGTACTGACATGATGAGTTGACATTTGTGACATTTTTAGGGCTCGTTTGTTACAAATATTCACATCAAAGTCTCCCATGGCATCTTCATCTAGTTTTAATGTTGTCTGCATTTTATCGATACAATTGTATAAACTTCAGATTTTATTATGTTTTCTTGGCTTTGTTGTCTTTGTAGGTGTGTTGCAGTTACCATGGACAACAAACCAATCCCAAAAATGTAGATAAAACTCACAAAAAATATTGTGACATTCTAAAAATGACCACATGTTTCAAAATATATTCGTGACATTTAATAAAATGGTCTTATAGTGCGAAAAAATGTTAGCAGGACTATTCGAAAATGTTGATCTCATTTAAGAAATGTTTGTGAAATTTACAAAATATTCACTTGTTTCAAGAAATTATTTGTGATATTTGTAAAAGTGTTTATACAATGTTAAAAATGTTCACATAATTCAGAAAATGTTTTATAGATTGACAAACATGTTCATAACATTTGAAAAAATATGGATATGTTTCTGACTATACATTTGTGACTACACAAAATGTTTATATTTTTTAAACATATCAATTATTTAAGAAAAACTATTTCATACCATTGAAAAAATGTTAGTGCAAGTTTTGGAAAATGTTAAATATGTTCGTGACATTTTTCAAAATATTTATAGAATGTCAAAAATAGTCATGTCATTTAAGAAAATTGTATCATACCATTCAAAATAATGTTCGAGCCATTTAAAGAAAATGTTCACATGTTCTAAAAAGATGACATGCCTTTTTTAGAAAATGTATATACTGCATTGATGGTTGTACGAGGAGTCCTTCCAGTCTAATATAAATAGTAGCAAGAAGTGCAAGCCCATCTAGATTTGAGTCGCGGAAGGGGAACATCAAGAAAAGTAAATCTAGAAAAAGGAGATGGTCCAATGAAAGGATAGCATACCTATACGAGGTCCAAGAGGAAAATTCTGCATCCCAGTTCTTGAGGTCCTCGGCAATTGCGACGGGAGCCGTGGTGTTGGATGCAACGACACCGGTGGCTCCAGTGGTGTCGTCGACTGGCTTGGCCAGGACGTGTTTATTGCAGTAATTGGTGACCTTGGACAGGATCTTGATGTTGACGTTGGGGATTACGATGCCTTTGTTGGCGCAGTCATCCTCAATCATATGCTGGATGGTTTTGTGACTCCATGGAGACCGTCTACTCCACCTCAAACTCCTCACCGTTAGACGTACTTCAGGGTGATCATCTTCTTCTTGCCAGCTTCCGCGGTCGCCAAAGTATAGGATCCAAGATGGGGGCGGGGGCGGGATGGATTGGGGATCAGGGAAACACTAGAACTGCGAGAAAAAGATGACAGATTTAGTGGTTGTGGGGTGGGTAGCGCTGGCGTCTGGGGGCATTTATTTATTGAGGCGGGGCAACGCGTGGATGTATAGCTATCTATCGTACATCACAAAGAAACGAAGCCAAGTACTACCAAACCAAGTCGAACCAAATTTGAACATAATTTGTTTGGTGAGATCCAAAAGAGCAGGGGTAGGCACACATTGGACCATTAGATCTATATGTAGCGCATGCAAGGCCAGCGGTGACAATTTTAAAAAAAGCTCCTGCCGCTACGCTCTTTTCTTTTGCACAAAATCCCTTTGTATATCCCACGCAACCCCATCCCTCCCCAACCACCTCTATCAAACCGTGTATCCTGATCTTGTGTGGTGGGCACCGCACCACCATCTGCCCCCAATGCCACAAACTAGCCTCCTCTCTCTTGCATCCGCCCGACACCACAACGACCCCCTTCTTTGGGCCATCTCCTCTATGCCGTTCCCTGTCTCTTCCTATGCTGACGTTCGCAAGTACGTCACCAACGTTGTAGTTCTTGGATGCAACGCCAATATCCTCGTCCGTTCGAGCAGCCCCACCACCCACCATCACCACCACCTCCCCTTCCTCCTCCTCGGCAGAGGTGGCTGCTAGGGGAAAATTACCAGGGTGTGGAAGAGGAAACTTGGTGGCGGCGGAAAAGAGGAAAGATGGATGCTTTGGTTGTTGTGGCGTGGGTTGGGCTTCTTGGGTATGGTTGGGATATTCAATGGGGTTGGGGCAAAGCATGGAACGATAGAGTGTTGTACCTCACAAGGAAGCAAAGAGAAATATTTACCAACCAAATTTGGACCATAGAAACGGATTAACCGTTCATAAAAGTTAAATCATGGGAGATCAGGGGATTTTTTGTTTCCTAATTTGGCTTCTGCTTGAGGACTAAAGGTTGTCATAGACACTGAAATTTAAGTTTCTATAAAGGAGAAGATTGTATTTGATATACCAAGTGCAAACACTAGTGGAAAACGGGGCTTTAGTCCCAGTTGGTAAGGGCCTTTAGTCCTGGTTCACCAACCGGGACTAATAAGTGGGGACTAAAGCACCCCCCCCCCCTCCTTAGTCCCGGTTCTCCATGAACCGGGACTAATGGCCTTTGATGTGGCTAGCAGCGTGCGCCGGGGGGCCGGGACCTTCAGTCCTAGTTGGTGATATCAACCAGGACTGAACTGTTTAGGGGTTTTGGGGTTTTTGGTTTTTACGGGTTTATTGTTTATTTTTTCTTTTCATTTTGTGTTTTTCATTTAGTACTTTTTCATTTCAAAGATATTTTACGGTACTACATATTGTACACGTTATGCATATATATCTTAGAATTTCTCGTAGAACCAATAGTATATCATTTAGTACTTTTTTACCCGTTGTTTCCAATGCATTTACTAGAACCCACATGTTTTGTGTTGCTTTTTGGAAACAAAGTTTCTGATATTAGACTAATGAATGAAAAATATATAAATATATTATAGTTTCCGTATTATGCTTAAAAGATTTATTTCCATATTGTATACTGGTCAAGAGATTTGAACTGGATCTGACCACGTGCTCACCAGAGAGAATATTTCACATTGACTAATCTTGGAACAGATGAATCGATGTTGAATATTTCCCACAAACTGCAACTTGGTGACATTATATACTAAATAATCTGTCAAAGAATCGCAAACAATAAAAAATATATTTGCAAAGGACATGATTGCTCAAAATTAATTGCGAAGCAAATGTACCATGCCAGGCAAAGTCACTAGTTTGCATCAATAATAATACAACACCTACAATATTTTTAATAAAAAAAACGCGCTCATGACTAGTTGTGCATATACCTACGGCCTACCTGTTGCTTCGAAGATGATGCAAACGTAAGTTCAAACTACTAGTAGCTAGTTGATGCAGGTGCATGCATGCATACGAGAAAAGGAATCGATCAATCGAACGGCTCTCTCTGACGGAGTTGTGAAGGACGAACTAGCTATGAACCGAGGTGGAAGATGAGGTTTTGCCTGCGCAAACTTGCCGCAGTTTTCTGCTTTTACTGATCCACCTTTTATGCGAGATTACCACGAAGCAAACGGGGCTCATGGCCTCCGGACTGTGCGCCACTCCTCTCCACAACGTTCATGCCATCCCACAAACAGATTAGAGGGCGTAGGACTCGGATTCGATCGCTGCCTGATGAGCTATTCTCGTGGAAACGCTAACTGACGAAACTGAAGAAAAGTGCAGCTAACGCTAATTCGAAACTAACTGAACTTGCAAGGTTTATTCTAACAATCTCCTCCTAAGCCCCGCAGCTCCTACTTTATTTTGGTGATGCCGATCTTGTTCCTCGGCTCCTGAAACTTGACTCTGCCCAGAGGCTTCGTCAAAATATCCTCGAGGTGAAGATCAGTGCTGATGTAGTCCACCATGATCTTCTTCTCCTCCACACAGTCCCTGATGAAATGGAACTGCAGGTCTATGTGCTTGCTGCGATCATGGTGAACAGGGTTCTTGCCCAGAGCTATTGCAGATTGTTGTCCATCTTCAGTACAGGCGCATCGGCATCTCTTCCCGCCAGATCCTTGAGTAGACGGGTCAGCCACACGCCATAGCATGCCGCCGCCGTGGCGGCCATGTACTCAGCTTCGCAGGAAGAGAGCGCCACCACCTTCTGCTTCTGCGACTGCCAAGACACTGCGCTGTCGCCAAGGTACCAGAGGAGGTCGGTGGTGCTCTTGCGGGTGTCCGCGTCGCCAGCCATGTCGCTCTCGCTGAACCGAGAAAGAACTGCGTCGTCGCTCCTCCGGTAGCTGCAGCCATAGTCGATCGTGCCCGCGACATAGCGTAGGATGTGCTTGACCGCCACGAGGTGCTCCGTTGTTGGTGCCTCCATGAATCTGCTCACATACCCGACGACAAAAGAGATGTCTGGTCGAGTGTGAACCAGATACCTGAAGCTGCGCACAAGGCTGCTGTAGTCACTAGCGTCCGTTGGAGGAGCCTGGCTGTCCTTGCTCAGTTTGAGCCTGGCCTCCATCGGTGCGTGGCACGGGTTGCAGTCCACCATGTCGGCCTTCTACAGTATCTTGCGTGTGTACGCCGCCTGGCTGAGCGTGATCCCATGCGGGCTCTGGTGAACCTAGATGCCGAGGTAGTAGGTGAGCAGGCCGAGATCACTCATACGGAACTTGGCCATCATCTCCCCATTGAAGCTACGGATGTCGTCGTCGTTCGGCATCGTGATGAGGAGATCATCCACGTAGACGCCCACCAGGAGCCCACGGCGGACGTAGACAGCATGCTCCGACCTTCTCCGGGTGAAGCCCAGAGCACCGAGCGTGGCGTCGAGTTTGGCGTTCCAGGCGCGCGGAGCTTGAGGCAGGGCCGTACAACGCCTTCTTGAGGTGCAGAACCTTGTGCTCTTCAGTCGCGACAACGAACCCCGCCGGTTGCCGGACGTACACCACCTCTGTAAGTTCACTGTAGAGGAACGCGGACTTGATGTCCATGTGGTGGACGCCCCAGCCGGCAACGGGCGCGAAAGCTTCGTCGAAGTCGATGCCCTGCTGCTGAACGAAACCCTTTGCGACCAGTCGCACCTTGTGCTTGGTCACCGCACCGCCCTCGTCGTGCTTGACCTTGAAGACCCACTTCAAGCCAATGGGCTCATGACCTGGGGGAAGATCAGTGAGCTCCCAGGTTTTGTTCTTCTCGATCGAGGCGATCTCCTCGAGCATCGCCATCCTCTAGCAGGGCTCATGCTCAGCTTCAGAGAATGTGGACGGCTCTTCTGCAGAAGTGAGCAGCAGCTTCTCCTCTTCATCTGGGCGCGCGCTGAGCACGTCTGTCATGCGCCGGAAGCAAAGAGGGCCGTGAGCGTCGACGGCAGCGTCAGGCATCTCCGAGCACGGCCTTGGGGGCGTAGCGTACAAGATCGGTGTGCTGCTCGAGGCAGATGCTGGACTCGCCGTCGTGCCGGGCGTTATAGGCAAGACGCGAGCTGGACTCGCTGCCGTGCTGGGCGTGGTGAGCTCGACGCATGTTGGAGTTGCCGCCGCCGCAATCGTATCTTCATCGTGATCTTCTACCACGACGGGGCTCCCTGGTTCAGACGGCGATCCGGCTGTGGCAGGAGGCCGGTGCATCGGCATGCTGTGGACGATCGTCCCTGCCATGGCAGGGACCTGGTGCACCTCGTAGTCGACGGTGAAGGCGTTGGTGCCCGCGGTGCTGTCCTCGGCGTCCCAGTTCTAGTGTGCCGCCTTGTCGAAAATAGCATCACGCGTCACGTGGACGCGCCCACCAACTAGGTCGAACACGCGGTACGCCTTGCCGCCTTCCTTGTAGCGGGTGAACACCATCGGCGTCGATCTGTGGTCGAGCTTCTTCAGGTGTGGGCGCACGTTCTTAACGTGCGCATGTTCTTAACGTGCGCCACACACCCAAAGGTGCGGCGGAAGTGCACCGCTGGTTGCTGATAACCCACAAGTATAGGGGATCAATTGTAGTCTCTTTCGATAAGTAAGAGTTTTGAACCCAACGAGGAGCTAAAGGTAGAACAAATATTCCCACAAGTTCTATCGACCACTGATACAACTCTACGCACGCTTGACGTTCGCTTACCTAGAACAAGTATGAAACTAGGAGGAATTTGTAGGTGTTGTTAGATAGGTTTGCAAGAAAATAAAGAGCACGTAAATATAAAGTAGGGGCTATTTAGATAAAGAAGCAATAAAGTAAATATAGACAGTGTGAAAAAGTGATGGTAGGAGTTGTGAAATTGTCCCTAAGCAACTGACTACTTTACTAGACCGATATCAAGTTTTATGTGGGAGAGGAATAAGCTAACATACTTTCTGTTCTTGGATCATATGCACTTATAATTGGAGCTCTAGCAAGCATCCGCAACTACTAAATATCATTAAGATAAAACCCAACCATAGCATTAAAGCATCAAGTCCCCTTTATCTCATACGCCACAACCCCTTTTCTCGGGTTTATGCTTCTGTCACTCAAGCAACCCACTATAAGCGAATCATGAACGTATTGCAACACCCTACAGCGGGAATCCCGCACTCTTGCGTGACACGGGGGCACAATAGGACAGCAACATAGCCACAAGAAACTTAAACCAATCATAGCAATTCATCAATCACCGGTAGGACAACGAAAATCTACTCAGACATCATAGGATGGCAACACATCATTGGATAATAATACGAAGCATAAAGAACCACGTTCAAGTAGAGGGTACAACAGGTTGCGGGAGAGTGGACCGCTGAATATAGAAGGGAGGAAGGTGATGGAGATGTTGGTGAAGATGGCGGAGGTGTTGGTGTAGATCGCGGTGATGATGATGGCCCCCGGCGGCGTTCCAGCGCCACCGGAAGCAAGGGAGGGAGAGCCCCCCTTCTTCTTCTTCTTCCTTGACCTTCTCCCTAGATGGGAGAAGGGTTTCTCCTATGGTCCATGGTCTCGATGGCGTGGGAGGGGTGAGAGCCCCTCCGAGATTGGATCTGTCTCTCTGTTTCTGCGTTTTTAGATTCTGCGCTTTCACCGT
>NC_057810.1:1408831-1411923 GCF_018294505.1 Triticum aestivum
TTTTTCTTCCCGAAAATCATAAATATTCCAAAAATATTCTCCGTCCGTTTTTATCCCGTTTGGAGTACGTTTGACATAGATTTTTTGCAAAACATAAAACATGCAACAAACAGGAACTGTCACTGCGCACTGGATCAATATGTTAGTCCTAAAAATAGTATAAAAAGTTACCAAAAGTATATGAAAGTTGATAATATTGGCATGGAACAATAAATAATTATAGATACGACGGGGACGTATCAGTCGCCCGCTGTGCCAGGCCTCGTACATGGTCATCCTGCGCATGCTCTTCATCGGTGCGCGTTTGAGGATGAGCACGATTGTGGTCACCGCCTCGGCCCAGAACCTGTCGGGCATTGCCATCTCCTACATCATGCTCCGCGCCATGGCCACCACCGTCCGGTTGCGGCGCTCATCCACCCCGTTCTGTTGGGGTGAATATGGCGCCGTGAGCTGATGCTGGACGCCGCGGTCGGTGCAATACTCGCCGAACTCGACGGGGTGAACTCACCGTCGTGGTCGATGCGGAGAGCATGCAACTTGTGCCCGATCTCGACCACGACGCGCCCCTGGAAGCGTCGGATCGCGTCTGGCGCCTCGTCCTTCCTTCTCAACAGTGTAAGCCACATGTAGCTTGAGAGATCATCAACCTGGAGCAGGAAGTAGCACTGGCCTGAAGGGGTTGCTGGAGATATGGGCCTGCAGAGATCGCCGTGGACCAGCTCTAGGTCGTGCTCGGCCAGGTAGTTCGCCGCGTCAGGGAATGGCGCTCGACGCTACTTGCCAGCCAGGCAGCTGTCGCATAGTTGATCAACGTGATCGATCGCTGGCAGACCGCGCACCATGTCCTGCCGAGCCAACATTTGGAGTGAATTAAAGTTCATATGCCAATACCTCGCGTGCCAGCGCCACGCCTCGTCGGTGGTGGTGGCACGGCCAGGCATACCGGTCGGGCCAGCGGCATGTCGTAGGGGTAGAGGCGATTGCATGCTCTCGTGGCGCGCACGAACACATGTCCGCGGCGATCACTGAGAGTGAACACGCTGCCCGCGGTTAGGGACTTGCAGCCACTCTCATCGAGCTGTCCGACACTGACGATGTTGCTCCGCATGCGAGGGATGAAGTAGACCCCAGTGAGCACGCGATGCCCACCGTTGCAGTTGGTGAAGAGCACGGATCCACGTTCGTAGATCGCCACGACTGAGCAGTCCCCAAACTTCATGGTGCCATCGACGCGGTCAAGCTCGTTGAAGCACGCCGCGCTGCCCTACATGTGATTGGAGGCGCCCGTGCCAAGGTACCACTTGGAGTCGTACTCCTGCTCCGTGCGCATGAGGTGGACCTCGGCGTGTTCCTCGATGAGGCCGACGTAGTCGTCGCTGATGTCATCGTGGTCGGTGACTGTGCACACTTGTGACATGAAGAAGGTGGGATCCTCGTTGTTGGCGGCATGCGCCTGAGCGAGGCTCGCCTCCTCCTCCCTCTTCTTCTTGCGGCAATCCTTGACAGCATTACCGCAGTACCTGCACTTGTCAGCGTCGGTAACAGGCTGTTTGTCCTTTCCATTGCCGCGCCTGCCACCGTGGCCACGTCCGCGCCCTCAGCCACGCCCGCCGCCTTCTGGCGCCTCGCTGCTTGAACCGCCCCGGCTCTTGAGGCGTTTGTACCACTCCACCTCCATGAGAAGGCGCCCTACGCCCGACTCTACTTGGTCGAGGCCGTCTCTCTTCTCGGCGGCCTTTAGCCAACCGGTGAGCTACTCCACGGGGAGCGTGTCCAGATTGACGAGCGTCTCAATTGAAAGTGCGATCTGGGAGTACCTCTTCGGGACGACGGAGAGAAACTTGCGGATGATGCGCTTCTCTGGCACGGTCTCCCTGAGCTGCGCCACCTGGGCCACCATGTTGGTGATTCGCATGACGAAGTCGTCGATCATCTCGCTGTCGGCGAAGCAGATGTCGTTGTACTGCTTGGAGAGTGTTGCGAGCTTTGCCTCGCGGACGCGCGCCACTCCAATGCGCATCGTCTTCACGGTCTCGCACGCCTCCTTCGCCGTGACCTTGCCGGCGAGGGTGGGTGCCATCTCTGGCGGCATCCTGCGCAAGATCGCTTCAAGCGCGAGCCGATCGTCGCTCCGCTCAGCCGTGCCCGTCTGCACGGCGGCCCACATGTGTCGCCAGTGTCGCGCACCACCCGCGCCATGGATCTCTCTGCCATGACAAGCTTTGTGTCGTCGGAGACCTTCCACCTCAACAGGACATCCAGTGCCCGCAAGCCGCGTGGGGAAGCCATCAGAGTGTCGTGTCGCCGGCCAACTTCTCGCCACCACTGTGGGGGTATGAGCCTTCACATGGCTATGCCGATGACGACGCACATGGCAGCTTCAACCCCAACATCACCTTTTCTCATGGCGTGGCGCCGCGCGCATCCCTCTCTGGCTTCAAACCCGACACGTGCACTCCCTCCCCTGCGTTCACCACCGGCCTCAACACCAAGTACTACTACTCGCCGCCGGCTTACTCAGGCTCTCCTGATTCATGAATGTGAGATCATATACCATTGACTTGGGAAAAGTACCGGAGAAATCTGAGGCACAAACAAGGAAGGGCAGCAAAACAAACTTCATGGCACAAACCACGAGTTGATTACAAAATACCACCATAATTAAGGCCAGGTTCCGAAAAACCACTGGTTTATGTTTAAAAACGTAGGTGCAAGTTTGAAACATATCAAATTTTGAACTAAAATTTGGAAATGTCCAACAAAGTAACCATTATCGCCCAATTTTCATTACCGAATAAGCTCAAATTAAATTGTGTTTGAAATCAAACCTACTTCTTTACCACCCCAGCCGGCCCATAATATAAGAGTGTTTTTCACACTGAACAGAACACTTTTATATTATGGGATGGAGGGAGTAATTTAGTAAAAATAATAATTAAAAGTAGACAACTAATATCTCCAATGCGCTCGGTCATCTTGGGCCGGTGTGGGGCATCCAACTATGTGAGCCCACTTCTAACTTCGGCCAACCGACACCTCTCCTGCTTCACTTTTGCATCCTTGTGCGTGCAGTTCTGAATAACGTGCGT